>NC_139590.1:23378278-23448278 GCF_946808225.1 Silurus aristotelis
GTTTGCACACGCTCAATACAGCCCGCTTATTGTTTGATTGCAAACAGGAGGGATGTGTGTGTGTGTGTGTGTGTGTGTGTGTGTGTGTGTGTTGTGTTATTGTGTGTTTGTGCCTGAATGACTGACACACAGAGAAAGAGAAAGAGAGAGAGATAGTTGATGTATGGATAGAAACGGGGCGGAGACCATCTGCTAAGCCTCGCCGGGCACATGTGTTTCTCTGTGTATGTGTGTGTGTGTGTGTGTGTGTGTGTGTGTGTGTGTGTGCGTGTGTGTGTGTGTTTGTGCATGAGTGATTAGTCTCTGGCATTCGTAATAATGTTTGTTTGCTTTTGCAGCTGTTGCACTATTTGGCACCACATCGCCATTTCTCATTTCGCAAAACAGTCTTATTTTTGTTTGTTTGTTTATATATTTATTCCATAAAACACTCTGCTGATTGTGCAAACGAGCGACGGCGCATTCTAAAATCATCCAAAACTTTATGATGCTTTCGTTTTACGACGAAACCCTACAGGCGAATATGTACAGATGCGAGCAAGTGTGCGAAAACCGGGATGCAGTTTTACGGTTTTTGGTGTTTAGTAAAGAATCTGGCCTACGGTTCTCTGTCCTTTTACTTGCGATGGAAAGATCGGAGGATTTGGAACGAGAGTGCAGTCAAATAAACGGTCTTAATGTGAAAAATCAACGTTGTAGCAGGTGTTTCATTGCGAATATCAAATCGTTAGCTTATGAATCTCCATTGTACCGTGGAATCATCGAGTACTAAAAATAACTGTTGCTTTATGAAACAAATATGCCTCATCGTATCGTATCGTAACAGGTTCACAAGATTGTTATATAGTAGCAGTAACATTTTTTACGAAATAAATATTGAGTGTCTAGAATGTAAAATGCAACACCATAGAGTAAAATGTTTGGTTATATGCTTGTATGCACCTCCTACTGGTTAACATTGTGAATGTGTCGAGTTTGTGTTCATTCAGGAAGCACTGTTTCTCAGGGGAGACTCTCGTTCCATGCACGGTAAAAACATCTCTGATATGCATTGTAAAATATATTTGCTCACTCACAACTCATTAATATTAGCACTTTTCCCTGACCAATCAGATTCAAGATTTCAGTGTGCTGAGAGCATGCAAACTTTTGCACTATAGTCTATTGTAGCGATTATTCCTGAGATTTGGGTGTAGTTTTTATTGAGTTATAGAAAGAGAGAGGGAGATTTAAGAGAAGTGTAGATTCAGAGCTGATACACATTAGGTATGTGTGTGTGTGTGTGTGTGTGTGTGTGTGTGTGTGTGTGTGTGTGTGTGTGTGTGTGCGTTTTTTGGCCGTCTTGGAATAATTACATCACCGCTGAGAGATTGGCTGCTCTGTGTTTAACACATCTGAATAAAGAAGTGTCAGCTTGCAGCAATGTCGGCCCGTAACCCATTTCCAGTACGGATCCTGCTCTTCTTCTGTACTGTTCGCTCGGTGGGGGGGTGAAATTGAGTGAGGATGGACTTTTGGTGGTAGATTAAAGACGCCTTAACTGTTTTCCACGCATGAATCACACTCCAGCTAGCAGGCAGCTCATTAGAAAAGAACCCCCATGAGAACAAAGTGAGTAGGGAAAAAAGACGTCCAAAGAAACCCTCGGGAGCTCAGGACTCAAAACACCTACTTCGGTCTTTGAGTTTTTCAGGAGAGAAAAGTTCAGAAAACCACGAGTGAGGTTTAGAGAAGCGCTGTCTCATTAGTGTCAGTAGTTTGCATTGAGTTTTGAAGAAGTACCTCGGGACAGACTAGTTCAGGTGTGTGCTAGTGTGTGTTGTTTATGAGGGTTCCTCATGGGCTGTTTCTTTAAATTACAATGAAGTCTCCTTCATTTTATTGATATGTAGGACTCCAGAGTCTCCTTTCAATAACAAATGCTAGAGATTCCTTTTATAACTAGCACTGGAAACCTCCTTCCTTAACTGATGCAGGAAATCCTTCTCTCATACCTCTAACTCTTTATATGACTGATACTGGAGACTCCTTCCTTATCTAAAACTGGAGACTCCTTCCTTATCTAAAACTGGAGACTCCTTCCTTATCTAAAAATGGAGACTCCTTCCTTATCTAAAAATGGAGACTCCTTCCTTATCTTAAACTGGAGACTCCTTCCTTATCTAATACTGGAGACTCCTTCCTTATCTAAAACTGGAGACTCCTTCCTTATCTAATACTGGAGACTCCTTCCTTATCTAAAACTGGAGACTCCTTCCTTATCTAAAACTGGAGACTCCTTCCTTATCTAATACTGGAGACTCCTTCCTTATCTAAAACTGGAGACTCCTTCCTTATCTAAAACTGGAGACTCCTTCCTTATCTAATACTGGAGACTCCTTCCTTATCTAAAACTGGAGACTCCTTCCTTATCTAATACTGGAGACTCCTTCCTTATCTAATACTGGAGACTCCTTCCTTATCTAATACTGGAGACTCCTTCCTTATCTAAAACTGGAGACTCCTTCCTTATCTAATACTGGAGACTCCTTCCTTATCTAATACTGGAGACTCCTTCCTTATCTAAAACTGGAGACTCCTTCCTTATCTAATACTGGAGACTCCTTCCTTATCTAAAACTGGAGACTCCTTCCTTATCTAATACTGGAGACTCCTTCCTTATCTAAAACTAAAAACTCCTTCCTTATCTAAAACTGGAGACTCCTTCCTTATCTAATACTGGAGACTCCTTCCTTATCTAAAAATGGAGACTCCTTCCTTATCTTAAACTGGAGACTCCTTCCTTATCTAAAACTGGAGACTCCTTCCTTATCTAATACTGGAGACTCCTTCCTTATCTAAAAATGGAGACTCCTTCCTTATCTTAAACTGGAGAATCCTTCCTTATCTAAAACTGGAGACTCCTTCCTTATCTAAAACTGGAGACTCCTTTCTTATCTAATACTGGAGACTCCTTCCTTATCTAATACTGGAGACTCCTTCCTTATCTAATACTGGAGACTCCTTCCTTATCTAATACTGGAGACTCCTTCCTTATCTAAAACTGGAGACTCCTTCCTTATCTAATACTGGAGACTCCTTCCTTATCTAATACTGGAGACTCCTTCCTTATTTAATACTGGAGACTCCTTCCTTATCTAATACTGGAGACTCCTTCCTTATCTAATACTGGAGACTCCTTCCTTATCTAAAAATGGAGACTCCTTCCTTATCTAATACTGGAGACTCCTTCCTTATCTAATACTGGAGACTCCTTCTTTAACTGATACTGAAGACTTCATCCTTAGCTCACAATGGAGACTCCTTATACATCGCATGTTAAAAACTCCTACTGTATCATAAGTGAAACTGTGAAAGTGCAGAATCCAGCAGCGCTGTGATATTTATGTGAATATGTTTCACATCGCTTGTCCTTTTGGTTATTTTCCTGCTCTCGTTTTAGACGAGATTATTATTCTGATCTTTTGCTCCAGATCTCACGTGATCATGGCGAATCTTTTTTCTTTTCAGTGTAATGCATGAAGTCATTATAAAGTTGTTTCCCAAAGGCTGACAATATATTATATATATCCATTCGAGCCGCGTGCTACAATATGCAGAGATCTTTAACCCAGCCCTTAAGGAAGTCACATTTCAGCATTCCTTTTTGTTTTTTTCCTTTTGGAGTGTAATTAGAGGCGTACAGTCATGTGGCGACATCAGGGTCTGATTTCAGAGGCATTAGTGATTTCCGGAAGAAACAATTTGTCACGAGGATTGTTTCCGAGCTGTTGAAGACGAATATAATAATGAGATATATTGTTGCAGCAGCCTTTTCTCATGTCATGGTGAGAGGAATGCACAAAAAAAGACAAAACAGAGCATAACACACAGTCGCATTATGCCACCACATGTAACGGAGGCCTGATCGGTATTGTGGCCGTGTAGCCGCGAGGACCGCTGTATGATAGACAAAAGGAGGTTTGGAAAATGAACTTTGCTGCGATGCACCGTCAATCAAACAACGTTTAGGTGACAGATAGCTGTCCACATGCAACTCTGTCCACAAACTACACAAAGTGAAGATTGATGTCCACAGACAGGCATTTCTTCCAAAGAAATTGCAGGTTCTTGCGAATTGTACGTCGCATTAAACGATTACAATTTTTATAACATATAAAAAGTAGTTCATTTATCTAAATTTACACACTATTTCCTTCAAAATAGACCCACAGCACAGCAATACAGAGCTTTCAGTGTTTCTGCCACTTCTGGAACGTGTCCTGGAAGTCCTCTTTTCGAAGCGTGTCACCTTCACCTTCTGCGATTCACACTGGATCTCAACAACGGTGTCAAAACAGCGATCTTTGAGCCGGATCTTCATCTTCGGAAGGAGGGCGAAGACTGCAAGAAACAAATCATGTTGTTTCACGTGTGAGCTGATCTCGGTGACAGGGTGCGAATGTGGTCAGGACAGCAGACGTGGTAACAAACGCACATGGTCAGAATAGCATTAGTTGCACGGCTCCTGATGTACACAGGATGATGTCTTATGGTGCACTGATTTATGAAAGTCGGTGCTCCCTGTAACTGTGCGTGCAGACTTGTGCTGCCATTTGTTGGCCTGTTACCAAACTAGTCTCGAAACTTTTCGATATCAGCTTGAGACCGGGCCTCGTCACAGGAAAAGGCTTTCTGCAGTTTTGCTCTGAACTTTAAGGTCTTCAACAATCATTCAGGTGCCGAATAATTAAACAATAGGCATCGTTACAAGAAGATGGTTTTTTTCCCCTTTAATACAGAGCATAGCCGGAGGAGTAGTAATCTAATTCCGGTTAGAAAAGAAGGAAAAGAGAGAGAGAGAGAGAGAGAGAGAGAGAGAGAGAGAGAGAGAGAGAGAGAGAGAGAGAGAAGAGAATGGAAGAGAGAACAAGAGGAGAGAAGCTGCTACGATTAAAAAGAAAACCAAATAAATAAGCACAATCGGCTTTCCTTCTTTGTTTTGTTGTTGTTGTTGTCAGCGTTCAGATCTTTTCAGTGACCTAATTACTTTGTTTTGCATCTTTATTGTGCTGGAGAGGAAAAAGCGGAGAGAAACGGAGGAGGATGATGAGGAGGAGGAGGAAAATATCCTCGCAAACTCTGTCACTATTCAACCTCATTATGTCTACTGCCATTTTAACTTCTTTTGATGATTAAGTGAACCTAGATGAGCATTTTCCTGACACTGTTTCACAAACTTGTCGTTTTTTAAGGGTGAAAAAGAAAGAAGAAACAGGGTCTTTAATGGTGGTTCTTGAATGCGTAAAATTTTTTACTTTATCTGGGTCGAACTGCCTCGAGAGCCTCATCAAAGGCCAGAAGGCTAGCGAGGTGCTGCCGGAGAGACAAAGGCGAGGCTCAGGAGGCAAAGGTTTTAAATAATTCTGCTTTCATTGTCTTTTTTTTTCCTTCCAGAAATCGAAAGTATGGCGAACACTGCTTTACTTTTCTTTTCTTTTCTTTTTTGGACATTTACAAACTGATTCCCTCTCCTTCTCCTCCTCATCATCGTCATCCTCCTCCTCATCCTCGTCCTCGTCTTCACCAAGTAAAATGAGAAATGATTTGAGATGCGATTCGGATGAAGCTCTCCGGCACTGTTCGGGTTCACCGGGCGCATCATCCGCATGCGTGCCCACAAGGTGTACGGGGACACGGGGACAGCTGCGTCTTTGTCTGCTCTGTTTGCTCACAAGCCACTGCGGTATGGGATTATACAGCGCAGCGGTCAGAGGAGTGAGGAATAATAGTAAGTCATGAAAGAAAGGATGAGTCCCACACGGCTACGAGCTGCAGCTGCACAAAGCCTGCAAACAAACATATGTGCTTGACAAGTGGACATGTTGACTCTTCTTTTTTTTTTTTCTCTGGATGGTTTGGTAAATATTTAAGAGGAGGCCATTATTCCAAATCATTTCCTTTTCCTTACCGTGCGGCATGTTTGCGCTATCAAAATTGCAATACATCACGTGAACAGGACGAGGCTTTCATATAAGACACAAACCCAGAGTAAATAAACAGCGCTAAAAAAAATCCGCCATAAAACATGGTACAAATTGATCCCACCGAGGGCTCGTTTGAGCCGTAGTTCGGCACAAGCTTGAAAAACAACAAGAAAAAAACTTATCAAAATTTAAAGCTGTCACAAATTTACAAACACCTCTTCACCATCATGGACTGAGGAGTTATTTATTTATTTAGTTTTTGCATGTCCTCGTTTGTTGATTCCAAGAAAAAGCTTTGTAGTTTTCTGTTAATGAAGCTGGGATCCGGAAAGCACAGGTGATTCCGGACAATCATCGGGAATGTTCTTTCGGCTCCGAATGCCCGAGGAGAGACAGGTGCATGTCTCGGTAGGAGTCGTAATCCCTCGATCGCGAGGCAGCAGTTCATTGCATGAGAGTGTTTTAGGAAGACAGACGGGTTCCCCGACCGCAGACAGACGGCTTCTGTGCTTGACAATGACACGAGAAAGTCATGAGGATGCACTCAGAGAAAAAGTTGACTAAAGAAACAAAAGTCAATGTCAAAATATCATGGCAAAAAAAAAAGACTTTCCTTTTATACGACAGCACTGCTTTATTCGGTGAAAGAATGGTTCTTGTCTATTTATTGTTGCGGGAAACAAGTTCCTGTTCACCCTCTAGTGCGATACCTGTGTCACATGCAATCTTCTTTTCATATCCCAGCGATGTTAAAAAGCTGGGGTCAAAACACAGCGTGAGCCATGATACAGGTGTCCCATCGGTTACCACTTCCCCAGCTGCTGTTACAAAGAACTGACATTGGAGACTCCTTTCAGAGATGCTGCTGCCTCCTTACAAAAATAAAGAACATATTATAGAATTGTCACATGTAGTTTACAGCACAGTGAAATTCTTTCTTCACATATCCAAGCGATGTTTGAAAGCCAAGGAAGTAAGAGTACATGATACAGTGCTCCTGGAGCACAGAGGTTTAGGGGCCTTGCTCAAGGGCCCCTAAAGACGCAGCTTGGCAATACCTGGGCTTGAACCGTTAACTCTGTCCGATCAGTACCCCACAATCCCAAACACCACTTTCCCGTTACAAACGAGCAGCGATAACGTTCAAGAACCAGCACATTAACCAATCAGAATCCAGAACTCGAACAGCTTTGCTCTGTATTTGTGTTGTTTTGTAAATGACTAATTATTTTGTGTGGTTTTTTTGCCCTCTTTAAGAGAAAGTGCATCGAGTTTCAAGCGTGAGTGCACGGCTTTAAACGCCGGATCTGATAGCGGTAAATAAATTGATTTTGGCTCAGTGGTTAGTCATAAAAGAACTCATCTGATGTGCGTAATCCAGGTGCAGGTCTTTCTCTTCAGGCTTTTAGGGTATCATAGAGAAGGAAGAGAAATCGAGAGAGAGAAAGAGAGAGAGAGCAAATGAGCGTGACGTAGGAGCCTATTCCCGCTCCGTCAGTATGCAAATGCTTTATGACGTTCACTTGAAGAAGATTCATGGCAACCTTGGGAGTGATCGAGCGCGAGTCTGGAAGTTTTCAAGTTCTGTCTCGAATTTGCATGAAGACTCCCAGGGTCGTTAATATCGCATTTGATGTAGTGGCAGACTTTTCATCTGCCTTGCGGGACCGGAAGAGACGGCGTAAATAATTTGAGCTTTGACTGCACCGTCACCTCCATCCGAAGCATGCTGTGTGTGTGTGTGTGTGTGTGTGTGTGTGTGTGTGTGTGCACGATGAGCTTCTGGGATCAAACCTCAGAGCTGGATGAGAAATGATGGCCCTACGATGGGGATTTTTACCAGCCGTTACAAATCTGCACTTTGTGTAAAGTAGAAACGTCTCCCAGACTCATCAGGTTATTTATTTATTTACTCGAAAGTACAGCACGATGTAGAAGAGAGCATGTCAAGTATCCATTAAGAAGACGTCCCAGAGTCCGAGTTCGCCTGATACGACGTCGCTCACTTCCTGACCTTTGGAATTGTTCTTTCGGTTTTTGAATTTTGGTGAAATTGTGAATGTGTGAATGTGTGTGTTTAATTATCAGACATCGCCATATAATCAGTGTATGTTTGCAGAGGGGTTGGGGGGCACAGAAAGCGTATTTGTGCGGTGCCTTGTAGGGTTGTGAAGGGGCGGAAAATTTCCTGTAAATTTCCAGAAACTTTCCATGGGAACTTCATCTGGGGAATTTTAGAAAGATTCCAAGTTTAATAGGAAGCTATGGGAATTAATTAGAAATTTCTGCAAATGCATATAAACATCATCATATGCAAACATAAATAAAAGCTTTTTGTTTGATCATAAGATGATGCATGCAAACTAATACAGATAATAAAAAGTCATTTTCTATAGAATTGATAGTATAATTTTGTTCGAAATTCAAATGAAATTGCTTTAAATCTGGTGGTTTTAACAGTTTACACGGCAGGTTTTTTTTTTTTTACTTCATTAAAGTTCCCTGTTAAAGGTTTACCTGTAATTTTGTAAATTCCCAAATTATTCCATTTAATTTTCATAAATTTTTTGGAAAAGTTTTTAGTCTTGAAAATTCCCAGAATTCCAAGAATTGCTTGTATTAGTTTGGAAGTCTGAAGTTATTTGACTTAATTTAAGCTTAATATCTTAATGCTAACTGCTGGTTCTTGTTCAGGAAAGTATATATATAAACTGTGAATACCTACAGCTCGTTAGTCTTCATCTTTATCATTTTTCCACTCGGAGTTTAGAAGCTCGTTAGTCTTTAAGCTCAGTAAATATTTCCTCGGCTGTAGATTCTCGGCTCGCCAGAGGCACTTTGTTAGTCTGAAGCAGGGTAAAGGCAGTAGTTTAACGGGCATTGTTTACAGGAGAAAGGAGTGGGCCGCGCCGGCCACTTGATTCATTAGCCGCTCTCTGGAGTGGCTCTGCCACCATAATGGGACGGAAATCCAGTTACTCGTGCAGACGGTCGGCGTATCCGCGCGCAGACAAGCGAAAGGCGCCAAAGCTAGCTCCCTGCTCCTTCCGATCCAATTAGCTTTGATTGCGGATGCATAAAGTACAAACGCATGCAGGAGCGCGAGGCAAACCTATGTACGTACGACGTGATTGGTATACTGCTGCCTTGTTTTAATCCACAGCCGAAGTGCGCTCAGGACGCAGATAACGTCCACATAAGCGATGGAACCCTTAGCTTGGTTGAAAGGAACGCTAATGCGTTAATGCTAATGGAGCTAACGAAGTCAAGTCGTAAAATGACCTCTCGCTGGGGTTCATTCTCCAGCAACGTCACTAGGATTTGTGGACGAGGTGTGTGTGTTGGGGACTTATCCATGTACTGAGTATTTTGTCAGTGGAGCATCAACACAAATTTCTTAAATGATAACAGGATCTCTGAATGCAGCTTGAAGGCAATGAGGTGGGCAACAGGGTGGCCAGTGGGGTGGCCAAACACTATATATTAAAGAGGCAATGTTTGGAAGTATGACACAAACTGACCTGAAACAACCCTGAACATGTGTAAAAGAAAATAGCTGAAAAGTGAAATGTTTGGTCATTTAAGAGTCAGAGTGACTTCTTACTAAGATTCACGGCCCTAATTAGGTCCCCTCTGTAAAGCAACTCGCTTTATACTCGCTCTGCTCATAGAGGGGAAAAAAAATAAAAAAAATAAAAAAGTGATTTAAAGAGCATCATGAACATGGCTAGTGGAAGACGAGCTAATTAACTCCATCTGACATTAACACGCATCTCTGAAGATCATCGTTACGGTCAGTTCAGGCTGAATACAACTGCAAATACTTTATTACTGTTGGTTTATAATCAAGCATCTTAAATAAGCAGGAATGTGTGTGTGATGAGAGAAGTTAAGGCGTGCTGGGGGACAGACAGTATGCTCGCTAATTAACCAAATAGTGCATCCTTTCAACCTTTACACACACACACACACACACACACACACACACACACACACACACACACACACACACACACGTGATAGCCCTCATACTATCAGTGATTAGTAAATTTGGACAGAAGAACAATAACGGTAAATTCCTGAGAGAGATAATTGCGCTCTTTTGTCCAGCAGGCTCGATGTAGTTTCTCCTTGCGTAGAAGTCGTAACTGTTTCCAACATCAGAAACGTTTTTCAAAAATGAATAAATAAAATGTAAAAATAATTTAATAATGTTAATGTTAATAATGTTACATTCGGTTTTTAGTCATTTCTCCTGTTTGGTTGGATACTTTTTGGTGTATAACATGATTATATGATGTTTCAAGCAAAAAGATTTAAATCTTTTATAAAATAAAAGATTTAAAAGTTTTAAAATTGATTCTAATTTTGCCATTTTTTCACACTTAGATTAATTCTTAGATATACTTTATTGATCCTGTGAGGGAAATTATTGCATTACAGCAGCAGCAGGTTACACAAACAATCATTTTTAGTGTATGTATGTGTGCGTAAAGTGCCAGTGAATAATGTGATTTGTATATAAGTTGCTATAAACATCTGTTGCTTAGAGGTGAGTCATTGTACAGTGCATTGCATGTCTTTCCCTGTTTTGCTATTTGGAAAAAAAAATAGTTACAATAATTCTAGTTTATAAAATGTTTATTTATTTATTTATTTATTTATTTATTCAATTTTTTACAAATAATTATAAATCTCTTTTTTTAATTTAATTATTGCATGTTATATTTGGTAAAAATATTCTTTTAAAATATTTTAAACGAGTTTTAAAAACATATTTATTTACATTAACAGATATAAATGATGTCCATGAGGGTGGATCAGGTTCTCTAGATTTATGTGTACTTCCAACAAACAACTCTTGTAAATATGCCGAAAAATTCCAAGGACTACCGAAGAGCACATATGGATGTTTCATACAGTAACAAAGTGAAAAAAAAACCTTTATGAAAACTGGTGTGTATGCTTTTACTGTAGGTTCTTTAGAGTTCATGGAATAATTAGAGGTCCTGCTTAGAAGCTGGTCTGATAGAAACCCACTCTGTTATAGGCATCAGCAGAGAACCTTTAAGAATTCCCCCAGGAGTATAAATTTTCCAAGACTAAACACAAAGCTGATTTTAATTGGTGTTATATGACCTCTGCTTCTTATTTACACTTCTGCAGGCCACGATGAAGCTCCTCAAACATGGCCGAGGCTTCATTACGGCTTTATTTGCATATGTATAGATTCCTGCTCCTGCCTCCGATGGAAATAACGCACCTAATTCACATCTTGTGTGGATTCATATCCAGCGAGCGATAATTGCTGTATGTTCTCCGGAAACCTTGCTTCTGCTCTGCTCTCAAACTTTTGTATCAAATACATTTTTTTTAGAGAGAGAAAAACAGTTGCCCCAAAAAATCTACACGTGTCTCGCTTTTCAGCAGCGTTCAGGTAATAGTGAGTATCCACAAGAAGAACCCCCGTGAAGATTTCCGGCATCGTCACACTTGGAGCAATAATTGGAATGTTTATGCTCCAGAAAGCAAACACTTTTAATACAGGCAAAAGCCCTCACGCGGCGTGTTTGGAAGACAGTGCGAAATCAAAAAGATAGATCACCCTAATCTGTGTATTGACATCTCTCATGGCTGAACAAATGGTGCAGTTGAGCTATATTCGCCCATATCGATTCCTGGCCTGCTTAGCATTCATGCCCTCGCTCCCGGAGGTTGACCACAGGGCAGGGGCTTTACACAACAGTCCATCTCTTCCTAACTTATCATCATAACTCCGAAGTAAAGCGAAGGAAGCGTTTCGGCGTGGCATTTTTTAACAGTGATAAATGTCTCGGGCTGACATGCTCCTCAGAGCAACATTATCAGCCGCTTCCCTGACAAAGGTGTTCAGATGTTTCATACATTTAAATGTGTGTGTGTGTGTGTGTGTGTGTGTGTGTGTGTGTGTGTGTGTGTGTGTGTGTGTGTGCTTTAATCGCTTATTAACAAAACCCAAATGTATATGTTACATTATATAATATAAGGTATTGCTTTTTAAGATGCTTCATGTTTACGCTCCTCATTGTGAGTGTTGTAAAAACACTCGCGCACACACACACAAAAAAAAGTCCTGATAAACCGATAAAACATGCAAATGATAATGGAGCAAAAAAGCACAAGGACGTGATGGAGAGCGCGCATACATCTCCACAGAGCCACTCTGGACGCTCGCCTGGCGTATATAGGCCCGAGAGGCAATCACTAATGGCTGTCGGTTCTGCTGATGGGACAAAATGCAAATTCCACTTCTTCTTACTGTCGCTTTTTAATGGCTGCCGGCTCGAAGGAGCTGCTTATTAGGCGTCAGCGTTCGGAAGC
Organism: Silurus aristotelis; assembly: GCF_946808225.1. NCBI lineage: Eukaryota > Metazoa > Chordata > Actinopteri > Siluriformes > Siluridae > Silurus > Silurus aristotelis. The sequence continues at coordinate 23,390,605 of NC_139590.1, forward strand.
GAAGTGACGTGCCGCTCAGGAGCAAATGAAATTGCACACGCTCAGGTAATTGATACTACATCACTCCTTATCAGTCGGTGAGAAGATCTGTTCACTCTCTGACATCACGTCCACTCGGATCAATCCGGCGCCGCTCCTCCACCTAATCACAAACCGGATCGGTTTTCTGCTTTGCTCCGTGTCTAACACGTCTCATATTCTGCACCGATGGTCACGTGTGTGCAGACTAAAAAAAAATCAGGACTTCTAAGTTTGAATCTTTAAATGATAGAGAGAGCATCTCTCTCTCTCTCTCTCTCTCTCTCTCTCTCTCTCTTTCTCTCTCTCTCTCTCTCTCGCTATCACACTGATCTATAGATTTTTGAACAAAGAAGTATCATGTTATATAGACTTTTTTTAAAGGAATTTGAAAACTGAATTTTATATATACCAGCAGTTCCCAGAGTTATGATGGTTTGACTTGATTTTTTTATAGCGATACATCATACACTGATCAGGCATAACATTATGCTGAATATTGTGTTGATTCCCTTTTGCTGCTAAAACAGTAATGTGAGCTACAGGAGCTTGTCTGTTGGATTGGACCACACGGACCAACTTTCACTCCCCACGTGCATCAACGTGCCTCGTCCGCCCACAAACCTGTCGCCGGTTCACCACTGTTGCTTTCTAGGAGCACTTTAGATAGATACTGACCACTGCAGACCAGGAACATCTCACAAGAGCTGCAGTTTTGGGGATGCTCCGACCCAGACGTCTAGACGTCACAATTTGTCAGACTTGCTCAATAGAAAGGATGGTCTTTGGATGTCTTTTTGCTGTTTCTATATTTAATTACCTAATTTGAATACATTATAAGCTACTTCTGCTGAGTTTTTAGGTTATTTTGAAACAAATATATATATATATATATACATAATATCAACATATCATGATATCGATATTATAGCATTATATCAGCCAGCCCTAGTTAAAAATAATCTCTCTTGCTGCATTGCCACCAAAAAAAAAAGCAATCAGAGTCCAAGTCAAAGGTTAAATAAAGTTGAAAGAGTTTTGAGGAGCATGATTGCGTGTTGTTTGATCATCTTCCTGCACAGAGTTGTGTTTATCTGGGAAGTGGGTCAGGAAGAATCCTTTCCACATTAATCAGACTCCTGTTGCTGCTGACCTACATGGCAACAAAATAAATAAAAATGCTTGGATCACCAAAAAGATGATTGATCGTTACAGATTCCGTGGCTACTAACGAGCCTTTGTTATCCCTGCTTCGCTTGTGTCACGCCTCGTTCCGGATCTTCTCCGGGTTATATCCTGGTTTTTAGGGACCGAGCGGAGGGGGCTGGGTCGAAGGCAGGGAGGGGGTTTGAGGCGTGGTGGAGTTCTGGAGCGGCGGGGCCTCAATCCAATAAATAATTAGCGCCTAGCATGCTATGTTTAATAGAGGCTGAAATTGCCTCAGAAGGTCCTCGCTCATAAGTCGGCCGTATAGATTGAGCGTAGGGGGGAAAAAAAAGAGCACGAGAAGGCAGCGAGAAGAAAATGGCCGAACGTAATCAGGTTTAATGGACTCAGGAGCTCGCTGAGAATTAAATAACCATTGATTTGTTGGAATGTTCCGGTTATTACCAAACACCGCTAGCGCACATGAGAGCAAGCCAGAATTACATATCGATGTAGAGTCCCCTTTTTTCTTTTATCTTTTTTTTTTTTTGTAAATTCGGTGCATTAACCTTTAACCCCCCTGTACAGGAAGCTAAATGTTCTTGATGATCAGACTTTGATTGGTCAATTGTGTGCTTTAGAAAAGTGAGCAGGTGCTGAACCTTCGCCCAGTATTAGGAACAGAACAGGAAAGAAAGGAAAGCTGAAACGCCAAACATTATCACATACTTACAGAGAGAAATGCATCGGAAATGGATTTAACATTACTGCACACACGTGACTCACGTCACGACTCAAGTCTCCCACCCAAAAAATTTAAGTTGCTGAGGAAATTCCTGTTTAGTGATTAGAGAATGACAGGAGACACATTGTCGTTCTCATGAAGCTGTTATCTCGCTCTCCCACACACACACACACACACACACACACACACACACACACACACACACACACACACCACTACATTATCACTGATATGGGATCCATTAATAAAATATATATTTAAACCCCCGAATCTCTCAGACATTAAAAACCCCAGACAGGAAATCGATGAGCGCGCAGGAGCACATCTGATCAAATTCGGCAGCATTGACCTCCATACTCAATTCATTCATTAAACATTATAAACTGCTTATTTATTAATCATTTTATAAATCAGCCCCATTGAATAAGCGCACACCATTTATTTTTATAAATTCAAGGACTTCGGTTGTCTGGCTAGTGGTACAAATAGTTAGTGTTAATTATGTATTGCAGGTTATTAGCCATTATATTCTATTTATAACTTCAAATCGTTTCATGAGCCGCACTATACAGTGTTATATAACCCTCCTGAACATCAAGAAGGTATGAACTCAAAATCTCCTTTATGGCAAAACGTTCTTTCATGCTCGAACGACATGCCTAGCACTGTGCGAGAGAAAAACCGAACGAACACAGACGTGATGCTGGAGCTGTGATGTGGTTACGAGTTCTCTCTTTCTTTCTCTCGTCTCAAAAAGGAGAAGGTTTTTTTTGAGAGCTTAACCATGAAAGCGTTCTAGTCACGTACAGAGAGATCTGCTGAACCCGTGACCCGAGTAGGATGGACCAGAGGAGCTCCATTAGGGTGTATGTCAGGGTGCTGCTCTGTCTCTCACACGCACACACACGCACACACACACACACACACACACACACACACACACGTGTGCACACGCCGATATGAGAGACCTAAATGCCAAACTTAGCCGTGTTGCTTTGCTGAGCTCACTTCAGAGCTTTGGCATCATGAGCAAAAAAACTATTTGTGAACAAAAGGATGAAGCAGTGTGTGGGGTTTGCTTTTAATACCGATATCAAATATTATCACAATAAATATTACAGATATTTTTAGCATTTTTTTTTTTTTTTACAATCTTTATCTTTCTTCTTGTAGTAATACATATTTTTCCAGCAGTTATTTTATTGATCACACTGCCACACACACACACACACACACACACACACACACACACACACACACACACACACACACACACACACACTGTACAGTACATGTTCACTACATCAAATCTTGTAAGGATCCTGCACCGAATCTACATGTTGGCACTAAAGGTTCAAGGAAAAATCTAAAATATGTTGTGTAACTGTTAAAAGACTTTAAAGTGATGTTTATAAGAGAGTTATCGCGGAAAAAGGGAGGGGACAGGGCATGTGGGGTGGTGGAGGAAAAAGAATGAGGTGGGCACAGATGAGGGCTCCAGATGGAGCGGAGCTGGACAGTGCCAGGGGCAGAGGGCAGCACGGGGGCAGTTGCTTTTCCATCCTCATATTCATGCTGGCCTGGACTGTTCTCCTGCCACAATGCCAGCTTGTTCCCCTCTCTGTCTCTTACACACACACACACACACACACACACACACACACAGAGAGAGCAAGAAAATTATCATTCTTTTATTGATATATATATATATATATATATATATATATATATATATATATATATATATATATATATATATATATATATATATATATATATATGTGTGTGTGTGTGCACCCTCACATTCCAGGAAACATTTAGTATTTTCTCAAGGTACAATACTATAGAAATGACACTTGGATATATTTTAGAGTGTGCAGTTTGTATATCAGTACAGTTTTACTGTCCTCTGAAAATAACTCAATATACGGCTTTACTGTCAAAATAACTGTCAACAAAAGTAAGTACACCCTCAGTAAACATGTCAAACTGTGTCCCAAGTGAATATTTTGTGTAGCACTGTTGTTATCCAGCACTGCTTTCATCCTCCTGGCTTTGGAATTCACCAGAGCTGCACAGGTTGTTGCTGGGATCCTCCACCTCCTGCTTGAGAATACCCACACCTGAACAGTAGGGTTCAGGTCTGGAGACATACTTGGCCCCTCCATCACCTTCAGCTTCCTCAGCAAGCCAGTTTTCATCTTGGTGCTGTGTTTGGGGTCGTTATTATGTTGGAAAACTGCCGTTCAGCCCAGTTTCTGAAGGGAAGAGAATCATGTTCTGCTTCAGAATGTCACAGTACATGTTGGAATCCATGTTTCCCTCATTAAACCACAGCTCCTCAGTACCAGCAGCACTCATGCAACCCCAGACCATGATGCTACCACCACCATGCTTGACTGACACGCAGACCTTCCTCTTCTGCGACCTCCAAAGCAACACTGCAGCACTCATGTGTCTGTTTTTTAAAGCAACTTTTGCACGAGGGTTTCCGACTTCTTTGATGGATCCTTGCGAGATCTGTTCTGAGAGAAAACGTCTTGAAAAACCTCTGTATGACCTTGATTACTGTACTGTTACTCATTTTTAGGGTGTTTCTGATCTTCTTACAGCCTTGGCATCTTTGTGGAGAGCAACAATTCTAATTCTCATATCCTCAGAGTCTCTTTACCATGAGGTACCATGTTGAACATCCAGATTTTAACTGCTATAATACAAGATACACAAATGTGTCTGGTTCTGTCAAGCAGACAAAAACATGAACATGATGAATAGGACATGTGGCTTTGCATCGTTATATGACATACAGCTGTTATATATGCACTTCATAAGATATTTATTATTCATATTTTCCCTCTAAATTAATCACATTTTTCATTTTGTTGTGAGCAAATCGTTAGCACAAGCACTAAATGTAATTATGTTAATAATTATGTAAATGCACAGATATGCATTATTTAATAAAACACATGTTTCTGATAGCGTTAAGGCTAATCGTAACTAGCACACAGTAAGGATTCATGTATTTATTGACTTATTTACTCACTTTCTTATTTGCTGAATAAATTTTTCTCAGTGATGAGCCACTCTCCCAAACGGAACACCATTTTTATAAGAATATATTTCCTCCCCACCCTCTCGCTAACCATTTGTTTGTTGCGGAAGTCTGTCTTGCGGCTAGCGTACCTCGCTCCTGAGCCGTGGTGGAGAGGACTCTGAGTAAGACAGATGGTTCGCCGTATAAACACCACCTCCAGCACTTTCATCCCTCATCAAACTATTAATTCATGTGTGCGGATGGGTGCGCGTGCCGCGGCGCTGCGCCGATGAATATTAATGACGTTTTTGATAACTCTCAACGTTCACTTCTTTTCCTGCTAACTCGTTACATCAGTTCGAGCTGATTAGAATGAAGCATTTACATAATTAACATATGGTTCTCGCGTTTGAGTTTAATGTCCTGATTATCCCGCTATTTTCTTCCCTTTATTCTTTTAGGGTTTTTTTTGTCCATGTGAAGTCTGGAGACGGTCTTGATCGCTCTGAGTGAAAGAAAACTTTGTGTTAACCCAAGGGTGCGGACTAGACGTGACAGGAAATGCTCGAAACCACGAAAGGGGTGTTCCACACGTCTGATAACAGTCAACGAGGCGGCCCTTTGTCATATATTTCCTCTGCTGCCTCAACGGTAATAATCTCGAGTTCCCACAGAGCCATGTTTTACACAAAAGTGTCCCGTTTTGGTTTCGACTTTGCTTCCAGTCATGATAAAACGTTCCCGAGGACATGGAGTCCACGATAAACTCGGTCCACTGCAAGTTTGAAAAGCCCCAACTTTTCCGACTTTTTTTGGGAGCGTTTCGTCTCGGAGACGGTGACAGCACTTCATGCTGAGCTGAAGAGAGGCTGCTGGGATTTCACCGCTCGGCTTTCAAGAACTATCCCTCCCCTGCCGAACATGCTGGAACAGTCAAACACTCTTCTTCCCCTCTCTCCTTCTTTCCTTCCCTCCCTCTCTCTCTTGCTCTGTCTCTTTCTGTCTCACTCATGGCGTTAAAATCTGGACAAAGTGCAGAAGACTAGGTCTTTGTGAAGAAAACGGTTCTTTGTGTTGTTACCTTAACAAGAAATGTCTGCATTATAAAGTGACTAAAACCCTGATAGCATCCGATTTTTTACAATCGTCAATGTGAGCCATTTTGGAGCTTTGTTTCCAGGTAACCCTTTAACCCTCCCATCGCACCCTTAATACAAACTCATTCAGCAGTAGCTACTCCTACTAGTGATGGTTTGAAGCCGATATCAATATTTTCATATTTCAATCATCTGCAGACGCTGCTAGCTGGCTACTCTACACGCAAACACTGTGCTTGTTGCTCATTGGTTGGATTATTGTACATTTTAGGATGTACTTTTAGCCACACCCACAAAACCGATATATGCTAGAATACGGGAAAGACGTGATATAAAGTATAAATATTTAAATATGCTAAGTATTTAAAACAGCTAATAGCTGTATTTTATAGTAACAGCAGATTCAACCGGGTTCCTGGGGTGGATGTAGACATAATGTAAGACCAATAATAAGACATTTGTTGATGCGGTGCAGTTTTCTAAACAATAAAACAGGCTGGTACGGAAACGTAAATACAAGCTTGTTTCACGGATATGAAATTTAACTCCAAATGGATCATTTGCATTTACAGTTGGCATCATAGGAAAATCAGGTTCAAGGTGGGAGCAGGAACAGGAAGTCCACCTCTCTGTCGATTACTTACAGCACGGTCTATTCTTTACCTGCCCTTTATCAGAACCTTCTAATGCACTTTTAACCGATTTAACCCAGCGAGCAGATCGACCAGCTGATGTAAAGACGCCATTACAGGATTTAAGAAGTGCAACGTGGTTCTTCCTTCCCTCTTTATCCCCCCCTCATGTGCGGGGTGCTGAGAATAGCGTTCCTGTCGCTATTTATTTCCCCTTTGACAGTCATTACAGTCGATGGTGTTGCTCTGATTAGAGTCCGGCAGTGGACAGAAACGCTTGCCTCGTCAGCACTTTAGGGTTTGTGTTACGCAACCGTTCTCTACAGATTCCCTCGAATGAGACACAAAAGCAGGCACAACGAATGTTGGGATTTAGAGAACAGGGTGAATATGGTTCAGTGTAGAGACGACGTGTTTCATTATTACTATTATTATTTCTTGTCTTTCTGGTTTCTGGTTCATGCTTAAAAAGCTCTTGTTGTGTGTGTGTGTGTTTGTGTGTTTTAAGTTCTCATCCCGGATCTTTGTGTCCTGAGCGATCACAAGCGCTCGCAGTGGATTAGCCTTGTTTTGAACTGTTTTCTGGGACGAGGAGCAGATTCACCTCCCCTGTGTGCTGCGTGTTTTACAGGATGAGAGATGAGATCGGGAATGAAAGCGAATACTGAGAGCCACACGGAGAGAGAGTGGGAAGGCTATTGTCAGTCTGCCCAAACCCACATACACAAATAATAATCTCATCTCTGCGTGCTCGACTGTCAAAGAAACGTCAATTAGCATGATTTTATATTCAGCTCATTACCGTGTCATTGTTTTCCCCTTTACCCTGAACTTCAACTCTTATTCTCTTATTGTTTTTCCCAAACGTTCACACACCAGGCTGCAGCGTGATCCTGTTTGCTAATTTGGTCAAAAGTTTCCTAATTAAAAACTTTTTATTTTTTTTGTACCGATTAAATGTATTAAAGGTGCATGCTTTACAAAAAAACGATGATCTGATCTCCCGCGTTCCCGATGATATCCTTTCCCCTTTAACATTTAAACGAGCAGATGTAAAGTTAGCTTTAGTTTTCAAGCGAGCCATTAGCATTTATTTATCCAACCCTGATTAGCGCTCCTGCGCACCCCCGTCTTTCCTGATTTCTTCAAATTGCTTGAGGGATCGAGATTAAATATCGGGCTAATTTGAGATAATTTAATAACAGGCGGTACAAAAAAATGACCAGGCGACTAGTTAAGTGCTGGAACAGAAGCCTGAATTCGTAAATCGCTCGAATTTTCTCCGAGTGTTTGGAGTTGTGCCTCGGCTTCTATCATTAATCTTGTTTAACCGCTCGAGCTAATCACTAAACTTCACACACTTCCAGTTCATGAATACTGATGAACTTCAGTCAGAGCGGCCGAGAGACGAGCCACAGTTTCACCACGGGTTTAAATAAAAAAGTGAGAGAGGGAAAAAATAAAGTATGTCTCACGTGTCTGGGGATTTTAAAGCGTGTCTTTGGATGTGTGTGTACACACATACACACTTATACAGACACTCAAATTCCTGCACAGATCTTCATTTTACATCACACCACCTTTCTTTCGTTCTTTCCAACATGAGTGTTATTTGGGTCAGAATAGTGCTTATTATTACTCACAGAGAGACAGACAGAGAGAGACATAGACAGGAAGAGACTCGGAGAAAGAGGTAGAGACAGGCCTAAAGACAGAGTGAGGCATCCATGCTAACGGGCAAATAAAGAACCAGAGAGGTAAACATACAGAGTAACAGATCAACAGACAGAGAGACAGGCAGTAGGAGACAGAGAGACAGGGAAACAGACAAGTATTCAGAGACAGTCAAATAGACAGTCCAACAGAGTGGAAGAAATGTTTGCACTGGAGTCAAAGAGACAGACAGGCAGAGTGAGTCGGAGACACAGAGAGTCAGAAAGGCAGTCAGAGACACACAGGGAGTCAGAGACAGAGAGGCAGATAGTGGGAGAGAGTCAGAGACACAGAAAGACAAACAGGTAGGCAGAGACACAAAGAGTCAGAGACAGGCAGAGAATGACAGAGACAAAGAAACCATCAGAGAGAGAGAGTGACACAGAATGACAGACAGACAGACAAAGAGAGAGAGACACAGAGATGCAGATGTGCAAAAAGGGCCACAGGCACAGAATTGCAAACAAACAGAAACACACGATAAACAGACAGACAAACAGACAGACAGACAGACAGACATACAGACAGAGAGAGAAAGAAAGATAGATAGATAGATAGCTAGATAGCTAGATAGATAGAAAGATAGATAGATAGATAGATAGATAGATAGATAGATAGATAGATAGATAGATAGATAGATAGATAGATAGATAGATAGATAGACAGACAGACAGACAGACAGACAGACATGCAAATATATAGCTGAAAAGACAGGGAGTCAGGCAGGGAGAAATATGAACAGAGAGAGAGAATGAGAGAGATGGATGGGGAAATACATAAATACATAAATCTCCATCTCTCTCTCTCTCTCTCTCTCTCTCTCTCTCTCTCTCTCTCTCTTTCTCTCTCTCTGTGTGTGTGTGTGTGTGTGTGTGTGTGTGTGTGTGTGTGTGTGTGTGTGTGTATATGTGTAGAATGGAGGATGTCCATGAGCAGCCATGCACACACTGCAGTGGCTGTAATTGCTTGGACAGGGGTTTGGAAAATTGCAACATGTCACCCAACAGCAGTATTCACACACACACACACACACAGACACACACACACACACACACACACACACACACACACACACACACACACACACACACACACACACACACACACACACACACACACAGTCAATGACATGCGCTCTATAGCTCACCAGAACTATACGAGCGTGCACAAGATGTAAGACTGTAAGACTGGAAACCACACACCGGGCCTTATAAAAGCAGTGATGTTTAATACGTCTGATCTTTACGAGTATAAATATGCAATTAGTGTCGCGGGTCACAGGTTAACCAGTTGCCTGAAAGTGGTCTGAACGCAATAATACCAGTGTTTTTTACTCGCCGAAGCTGAATAGCATCTGAAAGCCTGTTATTATTTCCCCATTGTCAGGACCGGTGGGGTAGTGCATTACCATGCCGATTTTGGAGCTAACGTGACACCGATTTAGTGGACAAAGACTGAGAATAGCCGAATTGCTGAATGATTTCAAACTAATCATTTTGCCAGTGAAGGTTAATGTCCTTCTTAATAATCCTGAGCTTTTGTTGTTCAGGAGCTGCGACAATGAATCGAATGGAATCAGAAGAAGTGTTCTATTGTATAGGTACGTTATCATTCCAGCTACGATGTTGAATGAAATTACATTAATCTATATAACAGGACCGGCATCTGATGGTATTCCATTTAATTCATTTTTATTTGTAGAGCGCTTTTAACAATGGACAAAGCTCGAGGCAGCTTTATATATATATATATATATATATATATATATATATATATATATATATATATATATATATATATATATATATATATATATATACATATATATATATATATATATTCCTTATACAATAATTGTACATTTATCCCTAACGAGCAATCCAGTGGCAGGGAAAAACTCTGAGATGGCACGAGGAAGAAACCTTGAGAGGAACCAGACTCGAAAGGAAACATATCCTCATCCTCAATGTCCATACATTACAGTTCCAATATTGAGACACACTGTTCAGTAGTGGACGCATAAATGCAGAAAAGTTCATGCACCATGCGATCCTGAATCACTGTAGTAGTCTGTTTATATAAATTACAGCCCAAATCCATCCTGAAAGTTGCTCAGTAACTGTAGGAATCTTTGGGCTGTTGATATGGGACCATCCTCATCTACACACTAAAACAGAATTCCATCTGGAGTCTCGGCCAGACGAAACGGGCAGTTCCAAAGCGAAGAATGGAGCAGGAACATGTTATGTAGCAGAATGTAGATTGTGATGCAGTTATGAAGGAGAATTGTATTGTGATGCAGTTATGAAGGAGAGTGTGTATTATGATGCAGTTATGAAGGAGAATGTGCATTATGATGCATTTATGAAGGAGAATGTGTATTATGATGCAGTTATGAAGGAGAGTGTGCATTATGATGCAGTTATGAAGGAGAGTGTGCATTATGATGCAGTTATGAAGGAGAGTGTGCATTATGATGCAGTTATGAAGGAGAGTGTGCATTATGATGCAGTTATGAAGGAGAATTGTATTGTGATGCAGTTATGAAGGAGAATTGTATTGTGATGCAGTTATGAAGGAGAATGTGCATTATGATGCAGTTATGAAGGAGAATTGTATTGTGATGCAGTTATGAAGGAGAATGTGCATTATGATGCAGTTATGAAGGAGAATTGTATTGTGATGCAGTTATGAAGGAGAATTGTATTGTGATGCAGTTATGAAGGAGAGTGTGCATTATGATGCAGTTATGAAGGAGAATTGTATTGTGATGCAGTTATGAAGGAGAATGTGCATTATGATGCAGTTATGAAGGAGAATTGTATTGTGATGCAGTTATGAAGGAGAATGTGCATTATGATGCAGTTATGAAGGAGAATGTGCATTATGATGCAGTTATGAAGGAGAATTGTATTGTGATGCAGTTATGAAGGAGAATGTGCATTATGATGCAGTTATGAAGGAGAATTGTATTGTGATGCAGTTGTGAAGGAGAATGTGCATTATGATGCAGTTATGAAGGAGAATGTGCATTATGATGCAGTTATGAAGGAGAATGTGCATTATGATGCAGTTATGAAGGAAAATGTGCATTATGATGCAGTTATGAAGGAGAATTGTATTGTGATGCAGTTATGAAGGAGAATGTGCATTATGATGCAGTTATGAAGGAGAATGTGCATTATGATGCAGTTATGAAGGAGAATGTGCATTATGATGCGATGTATATATATATATATAAAATGATACATTATGTTCTGCAGCGTTATGTAACTCCCTGCTTGACGCGTCGTGGAGAGTTGCCAAACGACACACAGAGACAGAAGTCGGATGGCAAAGTTTCTTCCTCTCTATTCAGAGAATATACAGTATACCACAACCAGAAATAACCAAATGATCGGATCCAAATGTATCCAAACTGATTTGCGCACACAGCAGCATTTAATTTAAAACAACAAATCCTGAGAGGTTTTGCCGCAACAGTCAAAAATATTAAAAACATCCAGGGAAAAAAAGGGAAGCAAAAAATGTACACAATGTTCAGTAACAGCAGGCCATTAATACTTAACCCTATCACATTTTTAGGACACTTGTTACATAATGTCACCTTGTGTTACATTGTTATGTTGCGCTATGCAACATTGTATTATGTTCTATAGAGAGCAGTCGTGTGAGTAATTCGGTCAGTAATGTTACATTGTATCGTGATGTCTCTTCTAAACAGGATACATTTTTATATTATACAACAGGATATTTCTAACATGTATACAGCTTTTAGTTTTATATAAATCATAGTCAGGTAATTTGACTTTTTTTCTTTTAAGGCCATACAAATAGAATTAGAGCGCAAGCTGGCAGAAATAAAAAAAACCTGTAGTGGAACTTAACCTAAATTAACAATTATGTATTATGTCAAATATTATAATATTCTATATTATTTCTAAGAATATTGCAGTAACATTGTGCAGTGTTTAATGTAACAGAGTCTGTTTCACCCTCTAGAGCAAATGTGAGTCATTTAAAGACGTTTAACACACGTTCAGGTTGTTTCATTCGTGACTTGGTCACAGTTGGAGCCGGACTGAGCATGCTGGGTTTCTTTCTTTCTTTCTTTCTTTCTTTCTTTCTTTCTTTCTTTCTTTCTTTCTTTCTTTCTTTCTTTCTTTCTGTCTGTCTGTCTGTCTGTCTGTCTGTCTGTCTGTCTGTCTTTTTTTGGGCACTCTTTCTGTGATAACATCACTGTTATGTAGCTGTGCAGCAGTTCCATAAACACCTTTAAATGTATAAAAAAAAAAAAAAAAATTATATAGATAACAATCGTCATTAAAACGGTCAATAAGCGGCACCAGGAGGGGTTTAAAATAAAGGGAGGCACTCAGGGGTAATTGTGTTGCAGGAGGGCAGATAATGCACTTGAGGGATTTACCGAGCTCGCTCTGAGATGAAAAGGCACGTGGGGTCAAAGCCTGTCGCCAGACAGCGGCATCTCACTGCAACTTAACCTTTCACAGCTGGAATTGCCCCCTCACTCGCTTCCCTAACAACGTTAATAGCTGACAAAAACAGCCACTCAGGGCGACTCCTCATTTCTGCATCTGTAGTGAAACAATTGGCGTTACATAATTCTGGAAATATTGTAGCGGAGTTATTTTAAACCCGCTGAGTCACGCCTGTCTCGTTCACAAGAGATCCTGAAAATAATTTCTGATACAATCCGGGGCTGTATGAAAATAGAATAAGGGCAAATTGCTGTTTCAGTATTACAACTACTAGTATTAAAAAAGAAGCAGCAATGCAGGTTAGTGGCTCAGCGTATTAAGCCACACAAACAGAAAAACGATATCTAAAAGACGATGGAAATAAAGGCGAAGCAAATGAGCGTCTCTTCTTGTGCCAAGCAGAGCTCCTTAATTCCCGCTGGCCTAATGGAGAGAAGCACTTAATACGCTCCTCTGCAAGCCCTCTTGACAGGTAGGGAGAGATGGAGGGGGTCGAAGGGTTGGAGAAGGAAGGAGGGGGTGACGGCCAATTAAAGTGGCGCTTTTGAATATTGACCAGCTTGTTATCTGTGACGAGGGCCCCGTTGTGAGGAACGTGCTAAGCTCTGCAGAAAGCCGCAGCAAGTGGCCTGAAGGATGTGAGAGTTGAGGGAAAACGCTGAGGGTGGCACGATCACATGAGCCGTTTTGGTTATGAAGCGTAATTCCTCTATTTATTCTGTCGTGTTTATTTTTGCCAGGTCAGAAGACAGGGGCAAGGAGAGAGAGAGAGAGAGAGAGAGAGAGAGAGGGAGAGAGAGAGAGAGAGAGAGAGAGAGAGAGAGAGAGCCGGGGAATTGCAAGCAGGCTGTGTTATTGCCAGTGTGTTTTAAAACGTGCTGATCTATGGCAATTTTTACACTATGCCTATTTTTATATTAAAAAATACACCAAAAACAACAGAGCGTTAGTGAGAAAGTGCTTTTTAAGTTTAATAAATAATAATTGTGCTAAAATGTGGTGGTTTATTTAGTTTACTTCCTATAAGAATATATATATAATTTGTACATCCATTAAATCTTATACTGTAAATATTATGTGTATCGATTTTTTCTTCCTGTTTTTTTGTACCTTTGTGTTTGCATATTTAACTTAGAAAAACGGTTTTAGGGTTTATTACAGTGGTATTTTACCCATGTAAAAGGTATACTGTACAAACAAAGGGGCATTTAAACTTCACTTGCTTGATCATAATCTCAGTGTCTTTAGTACCACTGGAATGTATCTAAATGCATTGAGGTTAACCTTCACGTCCCTCTGCAGCCATCACTTGCCTGATTAATATTTTTAATGTAATGGCATGGTTCTTTTCACCAGATTCAAGTTTGGTGAAACAAATAGCACATTTATGGCTAGTTTAGTAAGGTTCTGCCATATATGTTTATTAGTTTAAATCTTACCGTATTAAGAGTTTGAGAAAGTGAGAAACTTCCTCTTCATGCATAATTGTAGAAAAGCACACATTTTTCCCAGAGTGAGCAAAGAATTAAGGCTAAAACACTGCAAATAGCATTGGAACAAAAGTCATGGAAAGCAGTCCACTGCTCACCAAAGCAGACAGCCTGCCATATGTAAGGCAGGAAGGAAGCAAGTTGCTTATTTAGAGTTGCTTCTCAAAATAATTCACTCTCTGACTCACCAGGTTTTATTTCCACTTCATGAGTAAATATTTTACAGATGGCGAGGACGTGAGAGTGACCCACGTCAGGGTGCTGCTCGGTTTATCTCCGTACACCGGGGAAATGTTTCTAATAGGCAGCCTTAAGCCAGAGAAGGAAAGAGAAATGAGCATCCCAGCCATTAGGCGTCAATGTAAATGCCGCAGAGTTTAATTTAATTGGAGTGCTTGATAATTTCAGTCGGATGAAATGGAAAGAAGCTGTAAACGCGGTCGAGCAAATTGGATTAATCAAAGTGTCATCGGCATCAAGCCAAACAAATACCAGCGGGGTTTAAGTCAAATATGATGTCTGAATACGGGAACGTGCCATCGGAGCACCAGCCTGTTGCATTGTGGGAAATTTATGACAGGCTGCCAAGGCCGAGGTGGAAATAACCTTTTCATGCAACGGATACTGAGGGGAAGATCCCAACTGGCCTAAAGGCCGCAAAACAGTATTACCATGTTTACTCATTAGATTTAGAGATATCGTTCTTTTTGTAAAAATATTATCTATAAAATGAATTTTAAAGACACGAATTCTATTAATGCGTGATTAATGCAGCATGCATTTCTCCATTTTTCACCATTTTTATTAAAGATGAAAATGAATAAAAATATAAAAGAGGCGAAATGAAAAGCTTTCAACCCAACACTCATTTATTCTCAACGTCCTTTCTTTATTTTAATATATAAAAAAATAATAAACTCCACTGAAAAATATTTTCAATTATTAAACTGCCTTCCCAGACAATTTCAGCATTGACCTCTCCTCAGCCGTGCTTGTCGCGAACTAAGGGAAAGCGTGGTAAAAACATGAAAAGTATTAATTTAAGGTACATTTAGAACAGATAGAAATGTGCAAATAAGTTGCAATTAATCACGAGTTAACTCATGACAATCAAGCAATTAATCATTAAATATTTTAAGGGATTATATATAAAAAATGATATATTAAACAGTTTATTATAAGTAGCTCTCGGCGAGGTTGGTGCTGTCCATGGTCCTGAAATCATCCAACCCACTCTGATCTTCATCTTAGCGACGATTTGTCACGATATCATATTTTTTAGTCTACTAGCCCGGGATCATATTTAGGATCACATTTCATAGTGATTTATTGTTTACTCATCATATTTGTGCTTATGCGTGTTTTTTTATGATATTGTAAGGGTAATTGTATCTGCACCAAGCAGTTGCTGACACAGTCCACTTTTATGTCAAACCATTAATCAGAATCAATATTTTTGTACATTTGGATGTGTGATTAGTCTTTGTTGGATATGACATAATCTTTTGCAATTTAAGATTTTAAGATGGAGATAAGATTGATAATAGGTGTGTTTTTAATGAATTTAATAGACAGTAGAAATACTGTATTCCATTGTAATGCAAGCTGATTGTTTTGTTCTTATTATAAGTGCTTGTTTTGAAAGTGTAGAAAGTTGCTTTTGAATATAAGTAGCTCATGTGACTGTAAATTATGTAGGTTGTCCCTCTGCTATAAACTTGAACATCCACGTACACTTTATGAACATAAGTATTTGGACACTGGACTTTTTTAACCATATGTTGAAGCCATACAGTTGTATAGTTTTTGGAGTATTACATTTTCCCTTCACTTGAACTAAAAAAACACAATGAAATACTTTGCCGTGCCTCTTGTAACCTTGTCAAAGATGTTTTTCACTGGTTGAATATTTCTTTCTTGTGATCCAATAGGAGCAGTTCAATAGGATTAAGTTGCGGTGCTATGACCATGATAGATAACACTCCAGCCAATTGCTTGCTCTCTAAATTACGCTTACAGAGTTTGGAGGTATACTTCAGATCATCGTCTTGTTATACAGTAAAGTCGGTTTCAATGAACTGCAGTCCAGACGGAAGCTGAAGTTGAAGTACAGAATGGTAGCCATGTTGGTTTAAGATTCCTTTCATTTTTTGAGGTCTTCAACCTTCCAACCTGATTTCATGACTTTTCTTACTCTAACTAAGCCACACCTCCCTAGAAAAATGGATCTGTGGGTTTTTAAACATTTGGACTTAAATACTTTTTATTACTTGGATCTGACTTGATGAATTTTGCAACAAAAAAAAACGAAAGAACTGAAGATGCTGATATTATGAATTAATTCATGGCCCTGACTCTCGCTGCTGAATAGGCCTTAAGAAAAAGGATCCTTGTCATGTATCAAATGTTAATGTCTTCACATAACCCGTATTAAGTCAGCATCTCCAAATGTACTTTATAAAGGTATATGTATTGTGGAACGAGGCCCGAGTCAGGGCGTGCCTTGCAGACTGAACAGCCATTTGCGGTATTGCCAATATGATTGAAGCTCTCGAGGTGTATCCATGTCATCAGCAGCTGTAGGCTGCCTTTAAATGCTTTCCCTGTGCATCCATCATCTTTCATTATGTAATGTATAATCTACGGCCCATTTCGCCTGCGTTCTCTCTGTCTTCGGATTCTTTCCGCACCAGGTCATATGGTGTTTATATATATATATATAAAGAGAGAGAGAGAGAGAGAGAGAGAGAGAGAGAGAGAGAGAGAGAGAGAGAGAGAGAGAGCACGTCCTTTGAGGAATCTGCTTATTTATTTCCCTTGAATATTAGAACATGTTCAAGTAAATGAAACATGTCTGAAGGACATCAATCAAGGGGAGGACTGTTTAAACAGTAATTACATTCACGGATTAATGAAAGCGTACTCTCCCTCTCTCTCTCTCTTTCTCTCTCTCTCTCTCTCTCTCTCTTTCTTTCTCTCTCTCTCTCTCTCTCTCTCTCTCTCTCTCTCTCTCTCTCTCTCTCTCTCTCTCTCTCTCTCTCTCTATCTCTTATTTTCTCCCTCACCCTCTCATTCAGTTTTTTTCGTGTTGTTCCTTGGATGTTTGACAAATAACTTGTCCTTCCTACACAGTAGACACTTGTTCAATTTTATTATGCAGATTTTTCCACAGGCCAGTGTGGCATCTCTAAGGAATGGGGCGATTGATTAGACACATGGGGTACCTCAAGGTTCCAGTCTTGGCTTTTTTCAGTTTTCAATCATGCTCCAGACACAATAGGATGATGATGATAACTAGCTATGCGTGGTGGCTCTCTGGTTAAGGTTTTTGCTCTGCTGACCAGAAGAATGTACAGTGGAACCTCGATAGTCACGACCTTGACACTAGCGACCTCGATAGTTCACGACTTTTCGCTTGGAACCGGACTGAGAGTAACCGAGATTTACTACTAATAAATTACATTGAAATGTTTGAAAAACTATTTTATTATTGTATTATAAGTGAGTTTACAGTACAGTATAAGTGAGTTTACAGTACAGTACATGTAAAATTCACCTTGAAAAAGGAACCATCAAGATAGAGAGAGAGTCAAAAATTCCTAAATATTTGTCATAGAACGTAACCCCCGCGAGTATCGAGGTTGCACTCAATGCATTGCATTCAATGCCATGATGATCACAGACCCACTGAGCCTTCAAGTAAAACCCTCATAGTTTAACTTTCACCTGCTCATCTTGTAATCTGGATTGTGTTTTCTGTCACTTATTAGTCTCTTTGGATTCAGAAAGCATCTGCCAATTGAATAAATGTGAAGGTATCTCGCTTAAAGCAAGAAGCACAATGCGGAAAGAAACGGCCATTAAAGTTATTATTGCTCTTCTAAAAACCAATAAAGAGAGGAATATGTAAAACTGCAGCAGAGAGGAGAGAGAAAAGGAGCGGAAGTAAAAGACGGGAGGAAAACAAATGGCACCCTTTACTCCACAGAAGAAATGGCTCTAGTTAAAATTGATTGCTTTGGCGTCTCGCTGGTGAGGTAAAAGGGGGGGTGTGGGGAGGAAGTGGGCTGAGAGAATGAGAGTGCGTCTGAGAGAGAAAGTGGGCCCTGACCCTGCAGAGTTGCTGATATCAGCAGTCCTGCACCAGCAACATGAGCCTTGTATATTGCTTTGGCTGTGTGCTATTTGTCTGCGGGACCTGCTGTCGATTCGCGAGGGCTGATGCGGCACACGTCAGCGCTGTAAAACAGCGGCAATAAAGAGCATTTCCGGATTTATGACTAATTCTTTGTTGTTCACGTGTGGCAGGAGTTCAGATTTTTTTGTTGTTGTTCCTCCTGTTAAACAGCTCGTCGGCCAGTCGGTACTGCTTTTCAGTAGTCATCCTGTAGTGAGTGTTTGATTTAGTGATTTCTGCTTATAAATTATTATTTTCAGTGAACAACCTTCCAGAATATTTGTACACATTGCTCAACATTAGGTGTTAAGTTTTGTGACAACACAATGCAGCAGATATACTTTGTGACATCACGGTGTTATAGACATTCTCACTGAAGTCACAGAGTAATAGTGGTGATGTTTACTGACATCTTTGGGATTCAGATGTATTGAGAAAGCTGTACTTTTTTTTTTGTAAGATGCCAACAAATGGCTGCACAAGGCTACACACACAGGCACAGGGAGCACCGATCTTCCCAAAGTCCTGAGTCCTGTGCAACTGGTGCTATTCTGACCACGTGCGTTACCACGTCTGCAATTTTATCATATCGCAATTTGGAACCAATAGCAAACGTGAAATTCTGCGTGAATCTGCCACATGATTAGTTTGATATGATTCGGCTTCTCATGTCCTTATGATCTCATTTCTGCACCCACCCTACTCGCCAGATTTGGCTCCTGTGGACTTCGCCAGCTCAAAGGTCACCATTTTTACACCGTTGCAGGAGATCCGGCGCGGATCGCAGAAGGTACTTGACACGCTTCACGAAATGTACACACTTTCAGGACACGTTTCAGAAGTGGCAGGAACTCTTGAAATGCTGCATTGCTGTGCAGGGGGATTATTTTGAAAGTGATGGTGTGTAAATGTAGATAAATAAAGTACTTTTTGTAAACAGAGCTCGTCTCAAACCTTTTTGATTCCACCTCGTATGTAAAAGGTGAATGGCCAAAATCTAAAGAATTTAAATCAACCATCCAGGATTTTTTCCCCACTCAGTGCTTATTTATTTCAGTACAGATTGTGTCCTAGCTTAGCACAGTTCACCCCTAAACCCCCGCAGTGTGTATGTCCCAGGCGTCTGTGTAATGTGTGTACACTGCTGACTGTCACCTTGGCTTCCATCATCGCCCTCTCCTTCTGTCCCGCTGCGAATCAGCTGTCGCTCTCCCGCCATTGTCACAATACCAACTTTATGAGGGTGATTTAGACACGGGCCAAATCGATCAATCACGGCGAGGGAGGCCGGCGCTAAACGATCGCTTGATGTGGTGAGCAATGGCGGCGCTGCGAGATTGCTGCGCCTGCTGCCCCGGCATCCTTACCTCAGCATTGTCTCTTACAGAGGGAGAGGGAATTGATGGGAAATAAAAAAAAGTGCAGCCAAGAGAAAAAGAGAGGAGGCGGGATAGAACACAGAAAGATCAAGAAGTAAAGGTGGGAGAGAAATGTGGGAGAGGGGAAAAGTGCAGGAATGACAAGGAGAGGAGTAGGTTGGGAGAAAAGTCCGAAAAAGAAAAAAAAAAAACCGAAGTGGGATGGAAGGCAGAACGTGAAAGGAGCTACATAGAATGAGTGAAGAGAGAGAGAGAAGAAGAAAAAGTGATTTGGGAGATGAAGTACAGGAGAGTAGGCTTGAAAAGAAAGCGTCAGAGAAAGGAAGTCAAGTGGGAGAGAGGAAGTGAGAGGAAGAGAGCGGAAAGAAAGAGGAGGATGGATAGAATAAAACTGTTTAAAATGCGGGATTGTTTCTCAATAATACTTCACAGCGCATCTATAAGACACAGTGATATTAATATAATGGTAGTCATGAAATTAATCAGGATGCATCATTGATTTTATTTCACTGCAAAGGTAGGATTTATAAAATATAATGTAATCAGGATACACCGTATTTTTATGGCACACATAATTCATTCCTGCGTATGTAGATATTTAGGTTCTGCTAGTGAAAAAAAATACATATAAAAGCAATAAGTTAGACATCAAACCAGTCAATACGAACAAAATATGAATTTTAATTATAATAATAAAGAAATGTGACTTCCTTTTTTAATATGTGTCATATTTTATCTTTGTTAATGGGAATTTTTTTTAAGCACAAACCAAAAAAAATTTCCATTTCATTTTCCAAAGGTTGAAGTGAATGCAATCTGTAGAATTTTTCCTCTAAAGTGAAAGACAACAATTTAACTTCATACAATTTAATTCCGTAAAGCCGAACATTAGTAGCGCTCAGGATAAAAAAAAAAAAAAGTATTTAAAATATAAGAATCAAACGGTGGTAACATTTCTGATTATGTGTGTTTATTATGTGTAATAGATGCATTTAGACAATTAGAGGAACAGAGACATATCTGAAAGGCTGGGAGGAGGTATATGGAGGCACTCGCTACTACCCCCCCAACTACTCCCTACTACCCCTCCCTCCTTTCTATAACTACCCCCATTCTTCCACATGCTACATCGCAGATAATGCAGTCAATTAAAATGAGATTTTGTGTGAGAGCCGAGCGCTGAGCATTGGTGTGTGTGTGTGTGTCTTTAATGCAGTAGGGGAGAGTGTATGTGCATTACCCTCGCAGCTCGGATCGGTTAAATGATATTTGGGGTCTCCTCCATCACGCCAGGCAGGCCGGGAAGCTGACGGCTCTCGCAGTCGGCGCGGCCTAAATTGAAGTGTCAGGTGGCAGAATTGTATTTTATTTTCTAATATGCTTGGCTACTAGCTGTGGAAGTGCTTTTTTTTTCCTCCCCCTTTCCGCTGTTAAAAGTGTGCCGCACAAAAGCGGAGCGAGAGCCGAGTTATAAACCGCATCTACGGCTCAGATGGTGCTACTGAAATCTGCCATTAAAGTACCTTTGAAACGCTCACAGGATCAGGATGGTGCTGTGTTTTTTTTTCAAAACAGAAAGTGACCCTGTGTCCAGGAGGCAGAAGTGTTCAAGACAAGCCACGCCCATAATTACACCCTGATTTGGATTGAAATAGTAAAACTGTAGGTCATGTGATTGTAAACCTAATATATCATGATCATTATTAGTTTTGCTGGTTTTAAAAAGTTATGTATAACATATTCATACATATTTATTTTTCCATCATGAGTCTACTCACCCTAACAGTGTACTACTTTTGGCATCCAGTGAAATGTTCTTAATACGTTTTAAACCCCTCCCCTAAAACACACCCTGCTGCTAATCAGTATTTATATACGAGTAAACATGGAAACGAGCCAAATACAACCCATAACAAAATGATGAGAATCCAAAACCTCCATCACGACCCTGAAAGCGTTCCTTATGGCCGTTTTAATTGGAGATCTATTGCACAAACACTGATTCGGGGAGGGAAAGTGAACGATCCTCATGCTTTTCAGCTCGCATAAATTGTTTTAAATCAATCCCCTAACTAGCAATTTGGCTTTCGATGGGAAAGAAGAGAAGCAGGAAAGTTGGGTGGGTGTGGGTTTTGATAGAGCGGTAGTTAAATACTGCATCATTAGCAAATAACATTAAACTCAATGCTGAACGATTTTTATTTTTCCATCTCGCTAATGGAGGGATCGCGAGCGGCGCGTTGTTTTCCATGCGACCTCGGCCAATTGTTCGCTATTGCTGGGCTGTCAGCTATTCTTCTCGACACCCGACATCATGCGTATGCTTTTTAGTCGTGGAAACGGATCAGTGAGAAACATAGTGGTTATGAGTGGGTGAGAGAGAGAGAGAGAGAGAGAGAGAGAGAGAGAGAGAGAGAGAGAGAGAGAGAGAGAGAGAGAGACATCAATATTTTAGGCAACGTTTATTGTGTTTTCTGAAGTATATCGTATATATTTAAAAAAAAATGATCATTTAAAACTATTTCTTTGCCATTAAACCATTACTCACCCATTTATAGATATATATATCACGTCTTCTGTATAAAATAAGTGCACTCTAAACAATACAAAAAAAAATTATAATATATTTCCTATGTAAAGTATGTACACTGACATCTCATTTGACTCGTGCTGCCTTCAAGTGCTACCACACTTTTCTGAAACACACACACACACACACACACACACACACACACACACACACACACACACACCCATTAAACTCCTCATAAAAAGCTCTAATATTTCCGGGTCCTGTGCTCTAATAAGTAGGTTAAGCCCCTATCTGTTAATTAGGCTATTTCAGATGTGACTAATTTACCAGCCACGGGCGAACAATACACCGCGTGTGGAGGAGTTACGGACTCTCCTTTTTTCATGTCCCTTTTTTCCTGATAGGACAAGTCGTCTACTTTTCTTTTTTTTTTTTCCTGTCCCTAAAACTCCAAACCGAGTACAGGTTGGTATTTTAATCGGCGCTCCCCTCCCTATCAGCTCCCACATAATAGCGTCTGGTGAAAAATAAATAAATTAATAAAACATTAAAGCGAACAGAGATAATTTTCATTATCAGAAGGAGTCGGAAAAGCCTCGGCTGTCTGAAATACAAATTAGATTATGATTCAATTATCAGACTTCAATATGCATGTGTGTGTGTGTGTGTGTGTGTGTGTCTGTGTGTGTGTGTGTGTGTGTGTGTGTAATTTCTGTCAGCTCCAGCAGATGCTGCCATTGTTTACACAACCCCCTATTCAAGTTCTCCATGCTTTCTTTTATCACCTTTTCCCCCCTGTGCTTCACTCTATTGCGTTCAGAGCAACTTATACTCTCGGTTAATTTACCGATGCTGTTTGTTTTTTGGTTATTATTTATGCTGTTCATAACTGAGCAAAACACAAAGTGTTACTTAGGGGACAAAGGCAAACTCACAAAACAGCCACAGCCATGGTAGCATCTCTGGAGAACTGAAAACGAGATGTATATTTAAAAAATGATGTATAAAATCAAATCAAGCTTGTATTGTGTCTGCGAGACGGCTTGATGATGTAAACTACACATTATCACACAGTCTGTTATAGACGGAGAGCATCTCGTACGTCACTTGATCCTTTTTTTCTAGAATTTTTTTTTCCAGGCATGTCGAGCTAGCGATCAATTTATTGCGAACACCGAGGCCAACGCATGAGAACCGAATTTTTTCCTCAAAATCACGCAAAAACCTATACACTGTCAGAAGCTATCATGCTATCTGATCATCTCTTATAAAATCATCTCGCATGTGACAAGTAATAATCTTGATAAAAGATTACAGACTATTCCACAGATTCTTGATTTCAGTTCTTGCAGAAACCGTCAAGCTGGTGTATCTCCGCGCCGCTAATAGGACAGAGGCCTGACATCCCTGAGGTCTATAACCACAAAACCGGATGATATTGGACCTTATTTTGATTCTGTTCCAGCGCCACGAGCGAAACGTCCTCAGCGGGTTTCGAGTGTTTTACAGTGTCAGATCTGGACTTCCTTTTATTTGAAGCACAGCCCCGTAATCAGCTGCTCAAAGTGGGTTAGCGCAGTCCCTTCGGCCATACTGCAATTGCTTGGAAGAAGAAACTCCCTGTGTTTTATATCGTCTCCTTCTTTCTCTTACTTAATCTCTCTCTCTTTCTCTCTCTCTCTCTCTCTCTCTCTCTCTCTCTCTCTCTCTCTCTCTCTCTCTTGATATCTCACTCATTCGTTCTTTAATTAACGCCAGGCGGAAATACATGAATAAGTAAACAGCATATAATAAGCCCCTCGCTTCCCCTGTGTAAATTCTCTCCGTTAGGATGGATTCTGTTTTGAAATATTCAGTCTAGTATAAAGAACAGGGAGGGTTACGACGTCAAACATCGGGCGCTGCGCTCTCTGCCCTCTGCGATTTCATTGTAGCCTTTGCGTTTTGAAAATGGACCGGGAGGAAAAAAGGTTTTACGGAAATGATATCAAAGTGAAATCTGTGGAAGAGAAAATCCCATGACCTCGTGTTCTCCTGCCATCAAAACAACCGAATATTAAATCAATAACGTAATTCTCTTAGCTAATGGCTAGTAATCGAGCTTGAAGACAATTGATACCAGACTTCAAGTTTGTGTGATCATGTTCTTAGTCATTGAGCAAAAGTATTGGGACTGAAGAACTGATTTTGATTTGATACTGTGATGTGATGAAGGTCGTTTTATTATTTCTTGGAGCCCTTAGACAGTCGGACATTATGATTATTATTGTTGTAAATTTGTCGATTTCAGGTTTCATGATCAAAATTGGTTATTTCAACCCCTGATAAAAAGAAATAACCTCCATTTTTCCCAACCATTCCAGAGGACGTTAGATCATAACCCCCCCAGGTTGAGAGTGTAACTGTGCCTCCATTGGTGTTGGTCTTTCATTTCATTGTCGGGGTTTGTTTGGCACGCTCGGGTCAAGTGACTCCTCAGACTAGAGGACTTGCCGAGTTTATTAATGCCTCCAGGCAGCACCTCGTGACCCTGTCGAATCAAATATACTGCGCGCTGATCCGCATCTGTGCGAGAGGACAGCCGTAGATGATAGATATCAAGTGAACTGCAACCCCTTCTAAATGACATAGACCCGAGTACACACATTGCTCAAAAGCCAGTTAACCCCTATCCACCCTCACACACACACACACACACACACACACACACACACACACACACACACACACACTCTAACACACCATAACACATTCACATCTGATCTGATCTGATGTCACAGTATTAAACTATTTTAAATACTACTTACTGTTGCATTCTGGATTCTATTTGTGCTTCAGTTACTATGAAAGCAGCAACAAATCACAGGTTTATATTATTGTACTTGTTCTAATACAGAACCGTTTCTACACGAACTCTGTTTTATGCTGTTTCCTTTCTCTGTAACGTGACAATTTCAAGCGTGAGGGAAAAAAAATAAAGGCCGGTGAGGGAATGATGTTTCTAGCAGCTATAATGTAACACTAAACCAGAAGTCCCAAAATTAAAGCTCGCGGGTCAAAAACTCATATAGAACGACCCTCTGAACAATGCCAGAGACATATTTTGGGTATAAAATTTTTGAATATATGTTTTAC
Source organism: Silurus aristotelis (assembly GCF_946808225.1). NCBI lineage: Eukaryota > Metazoa > Chordata > Actinopteri > Siluriformes > Siluridae > Silurus > Silurus aristotelis. Next base: position 23,416,206 of record NC_139590.1, read on the forward strand.
TCGTATCATATCTGTATTTGATAAGAAAGGTTGGCTTTCAAATTAAAATGTCCCTGTAATTAATAGAGGTCGAGTCACTGATTAATTAATTGCTGAAACAATCGGCTATCGGCAAAAAATCCACACCAATAGTTTTTCCGGCTTCCGGTCCACCGTTACGAGAGCGGCCTCTAGAGGGGAATCACTGATGTTTGTTTTTACACCTGAGACGTCGCTGCACCGAGAGCATTCGGTTATATTTATTATTTATAATGTATTAATTATATCATTCGATTAATTAATGAATATATTCATATTTTTCTTTCGATCGACTTGTAGTTATAAACATAGAATAATTACTTGTTAGATTCACACACCAACCATATACATATGCATAATTTGCATGTTTTGATCTCAAGAGCAACGAATATGAAAAAAATGTCATTATGATAATATTAATGCTCTTTTAATTGGTGATGTATTTTTTGAAATATGATGCTCATTTGCCTGTACGGTGCAGAACAAAATAATAAACGAAATCAAGCATCAGGAGGCAAAATAAATACATTTAAAATGGTAATAAAATCTCTACAGTAAAGCTGGTAGTCACTCTGGATCATGTCAAGTTGTGTTGAAAATCACTCCCATTGTTAATGATTTTTTCTGTAACAGCACAACACAAAGGATGTTCCCGTGCTTGCATACGGTAATGACCGCATCGTTTTACTCTATAATGAACTGTTTCTTCGCATCCCTTTCACGTACTTGTACAATATTTATTTTCTCAAATTGCCACCATTTTTTTTTTTTCAGAAGCCCTCCCAATTTGTGGCCAGATCAGTTTTTGTTTGTTTCTTCAGTGATGAACTTGACTCAACAGTGTGTTAACTGAAATGAGAAGTGACACGGTGGCTGAGCGATAATCCGGCTGCCCGAGACGCGTATTACTCCGCGCATACAAATAACCGTAACCATCTCATCGCTACAATGCGGCTGTAATTGGATCACAGATAGGGTTCTGTATTATTAAATAACGAAGCTGTAGCACTTCTGATTTGCTGACCTTTTGATACAGCGATACAGGAGACAACCAGACAACTGCAGCTTTCAGATCGGATCGAACAGTAAAATTAAATAAAAAAAAACCTTTGCTTTTATCTTCTGTAGGTCAGTAGCTCAGTAGCAAAGGGACAAATTTGGAGAAAGTATAATGAAGAGTATAGAAAAGTGTAACATTTTGTGTCATTTTGTTGATTTTATTCAAATGGCAGAATAATGTGTGGCGAGATAGTTTCATACTACTGCTATATAAAACTATATATCAAAGTTTTTATTTGTTCTATGACTTTTCTTCTTGTTTAGGAGGAGGTAAGGAGTGATGGGGGGATTGGCAGAGATGTAAATTATTTGAGTAAATGTACTTTGTTACTGTTCTTACGTCATTGTCTACTAGTTTTAAAAATACCAGCAACTTCTTACTTAACTACATTTCAATAGATGTTCTTTTTACTCCGCGATATTTTAATTGATGATGAACTTTACCAACTACATTTTTCCCCCTCTGTTAAAGACGTCATTAAGGCACTGCCCTACTCGCCTCCGCCGCCTGTGAGCGACTTTTTAACTCCACTGGCCTCATTTTCAGTCCAAACAGTGCTGGAATCAATTCCAAAAACTTTAAGAACCAGCTTTTGTTAAAATATTGCTCTTCTCTGAGACTCTCCGGTGCATCAAGTCACACAGCTCTGAATATTTGGTTTCACAAATTTTACATTTGTCCGTTGAATATTAATGATGGTTCTACTTTGTGGCAAGATTCAGTAATTTTAGTTGTTAATTGAAGATACTTTTTTGAAAGACCGCTTTACTACCTGAAGAGGTTGTTGTGTTGATCTTAATGTTGTTAATGCAGTGTTGAGGTGGACAATTTTATTTGTATTTGAGGAAATAAAACCTCACAAATGAACAGTTTTTGACTTTGCACTAACACGTGTCTTAGTGTTAAGGACTCGTCCATCTTTGAGGCTACGTTCAATACGAGTCAAATACTCAAGTGCTGTTCAAATCAGATACTCAAAGACTTTTACTCAAGTCATATTGGAATCGGTGGCTTAATGGAGTTGGTTTTGCAGAAAGAAATCTATACTTTAATTCAATATGATTTTCAGCTACACGTTTAGGGATTAGTGGATGGGGCATACCATTCTATTTGGTATTTCTTACGACTCAACATCATCATCCCTTTCATCATCTTCTTCTTCTTATTATTATTATTATTATTATTGACATTCAAAAGCATTATCACCCAAAGTAAAGTCAGATTTAGGATGAGGGATGATTTGTTCAGACCTCAGTGTCATTACAACATTAGCAGTTATTATAACATCGTTGTTACAGCTCTTGTTATTCAGCCGTCCCATGTATTACCGTCTCATTTCTCCAAAGCATTTATATTTATATGTAATTTTATATATATTTATATACTTTTTTTTTCACCCACATACACCCTCAGGGTTAGTCATTTCAAACTCATTATGGAAATCCGGTCACGAGTGTGTTTTCTTCTCTTTAATTCGCGCATCCATGAATTTCCGTGTCAGAAATGCGACCTTCACCGAACTCCATTAATGCATAAATCCAATCTGATGCATAAATCACAGCGTATGCATCAAGCCAGCCAGCTCTCCTCTCTCGCTCTCTCTCTCGCTCTCTCTCTCTCTCTCTCTCTCTCGCTCTCTCTCTCATTCTCAGAATTACGCATAGTGTACTGCATAGAGATTATAGGATACACCCAAGGAACACGCTTGGACACCTCGGTCGTGAAGTTACAGTTGGAATCTGAATGTGTCGCGTACCGTTGTGTAGAGACGAGAAGGGGTTGTGTGAGCCGGGTGAGGGGTGAGGAGCTGGAGGGTGGTGTTGGGGTGGCGGAGTGGGTGTGGATAAAGGGAGGAGGGTCAGAGCCATTAAATTAAGTGTTCATTGTTGCCTTTAATTAAATCGTCTATGCATTTAGAGCCAGAGCAGGAGATTGGATTGTATGACATATCTCTAGCGCTCCGCTGAGAGCTCCCATCAACTACGGCAAAGATATCAGGAGTGGAACGAGCATAAAGTCAATTACAGCTCCTACAGGGAGCGGACAAAAGGAGGGTGGAGGCAACCGGAAAACATGCTCTCACATCCCGGGGTTGTTCTTCCTCAAGATTTTAGCCACCAACGCAAAATGTGGGGTTTGAATAGAAAATGGTTACAATAAAGTATACAAGTACTTTATTCAGATTTAATACAATTGTGTTCTAAACAAAAACATGTAGAGATACGAACAGCAAGAGACGTCTCCTTTTTTCGATTTTCCACATACTCTATCGTTATTAAGAGAAAATATTTCAGAAATTATAATGCTGTATAATACTCCTTAAAGGTCTTTAAATCTTAGCAGCATTCCTTAGTAGGTTCTGGAATGTAAAGAAATACAAAAACGCTGTTTCAGAAACTTTATAAGACGTCTGTTTGACTCCGAGCATGAACTCGGGTGATGTAGCTGAGTCTGAGGAACTGTGCAGTTTGAATATGGAATTGAAGTTTTTCTTTTTTTATCAACTGTGAATAAAAATTGATGTCTATTTCCAGATGCTTTGTTTTTTTTTCCCTCAGTATTTCTGGGAAGATAGTGATAGGGTTCATAGTTAATAAAAAAAATAATACAGTGGATATTGTCATTACGTTCCCGCCGCTGTTGATGTTTAGTCTCAGCTGGATATGGAATATTGGAAATTCAAATATAGTAGATTGTGACTGGAACACTCTGAGGCTTTATTAGCTGACGTGATTACGCTCTACATCATGCCCTTTTCAGATGATTAAACACACGGCTCACGTCGTAACCCATAAATATCTGTGATTATTTTTCTTTTTTTTAAGTGTGCGTGCTGACAGAATGTACACATGCTCACACATGGCCAAGTGCTTGCTTATTGGTTTGCAGTGTGTGTGTGTGTGTGTGTGTGTGTGTGTGTGTGTGTGTGTGTGTATCTGTGATAGATCGTATCAGAGGTGCCAAAAATTTTTGCCTGACGATTACAGAGCAGGGACCAGAACACCACGTTTCCACGTTACACGTGTCCACATATTTTGTATCCTGTGCTTTTACAGATGGATAGATATATAATCAAAAGGATAGACACTTTAATAGATAGAACCCCCCCCCACCCCCCACCCCACACACACACACACACACACACACACACACACACACGGTACACGTGGTATATACACATAAGCGGTGGTACACGTCTCCAGGTCACCCTAGCCATGTTGTTCTAACCTCAGGGCTCTGTGGACTGATGGAGGAGAAGCAGCAGTTCTGTGAAACCCTGCTGATGACTAGGGAAAGATAACGCCAGTGAGGGCTGATTATTATTTGCGCTGCGCTCGCATCGATAGATTAAAAGGGTGCTTCAGGTACGAGAGGTCAGAGCTTTGCCCTCTAATTATTTCAACGAGGACTTGAGCAGTCCTTCACGCTGCCATCTGAGAAGTTCTCAAGCGCGAAGGCGACACGGGAGCAGGGAATTCTTAATATGTCCTCTTAATCAGCGCAATTAAAACAGATGTGTTCCAGCGTGCTGCGTGTCTCCTGCCGTGTGTTATCGGGGCCGAAAGTGACAAGATGCTCTCGGATCGAGCCCAAAAGCAGCCATTACACATTTTACACCTCAAACATTGCCACAAACTAGCTTTAAAATGATATTCTGTGAGAGATCTTTCCCTGGAAGAGACACGAGTGTAGTAACAAAAACATTTACCCCTTAAATGACCTTCAATTTTTATTAATATCGATAACAGTTTCATATTTAAAACAATTCTACTCATTTTAATAGCATTAAAGAGTATTTTTGAAAAATGTTTTGTTATAGTAGATATTATTTTATATATGTTTCTATAAAAAATACAAACAGAAATGTCATAAAACATTAATTTCTATGGTAGAAATGTAAAAAAAAAATAATACAATAGTTTAAATAAATAAAAGTTATTTCATAGTTGATTATTTTTCTGGTCTTCCATTTTTTAAAAATAAATATTTAACTACAATTTACATTTAAATACAGATGCAAAAATAATTAATATTTAGACATTTTTTGATGGTGATAAGATTTTTTCTTAATTAAAAGTTCATTGGAAATTTATAGTAAAAAAAATCATATGGATTATCGAAGATTAATATTAGATTTATCAAGTAGTTAAAGTCAGTTTCATAATTTTATTTCTGTGGAATTATAAAGTGATGGGTGTGAAGTTATATATGAAATATGAATGGCACAGTCGAAGCGGATAAACAGCTTTTCTGGATCGCGATCATTAAACGAGATTAAACTTGTTTATGCAAAAAAATAAATCAAGTAACCCAAAAACAAATCGCTGTTGATTTCTTCTGGTGCTCCACATATGAAATGTTGCAGGCTGTACATCTACATCCTGACAGCGTAATTGATTTTCTATTGATGCACTGGCCGGCCACGCGTATCTCTAATTCTATCATTGAATTTAATGACAGAAAATAAAAGCTATCGGATCTCGGCGAGGCCGCGGAGACGGAGGAGAGGCAGAGAACGCAGAAAATCGACCCCGGGGTTCCGTGGTCTCGCGCCGTACATACGAAACGGAGCTTTAAGGAATTACAATGTTTTATGACCAAAAGGATTTCAATATCGATTCGGGGGAAAATGGTTCTGTTTTTCTTTTAAGCTGCGGGCGACACGTGACGGATGATGTGCTTACGGTCGTAATATTAACAAGGTGGTAGGACAAGATTCGAGATTCACGACTCTGAAGTCAGAGAAGTTTGAGATGAAAACTTCACCAGGAGAACAGACAATCCCATAAAACTACTTCTGTAAATATTAATAATAATAATACTCATTATAAAGAAATAATTATAATAATTATGATAATTATTAGCAGTATTCATATATTAATATTAAAAGTGGTTTACACGATTAAAATATTATTAAGGATAATAAAATAAAAATATTAGTATTACATTGTAATAGACATATTGTGATAGAAGAGTATCTGTGAGAGTGAAAGGGAAAGTTTATAGGACTGTGGTGAGACCTGAGATGTTGTATGGATTAGAGACAGTGGCGTTGAGTAAAAGACAGAAGGTGGAGCTGGAGGTAGCAGAGATGAAGATGATGAGATGTTCGTTGGGAGTGACGACGATGGACAGGATTAGAAATGAGTTTATTAGAGGGACAGCGCATGTAGGACGTTTTGGAGACAAGGTGAAGGAGGCAGGACTGGGATGGTTTGGACATGTGCAGAGGAGGGACATGGGGTATATCGGTAGAAGAATGCCGAGGATGGAGACAGCAGGAGGGAGGAAAAGAGGAAGACCTAAGAGGAGGGATGACATGCCGGTGGTTGGGGTGAAAGAGGCAAATGTAGAGGACAGGGGGGTATGGAGACGGATGATCCGCTGTGGCGCCCCCTAATGGGAGAAGCCGAAAGAAGAAGAAGACGGCATTATAATAGACATATCATACTATTTATATCATTTTAATGACAACAATAATAAATGTATACAAACATGTACCGAGATTAAACTGCAACAGATGACAGAATTTGAGTAAATAAAATCAAAATGATTATAACTTCTCATATTGCTATAACACGTAACCCTGACTGATAAAACCAGCACTGCTAGAAATAAGAAAAGTTTGTGTAACTATTTACATAATGCCAGATTGAGAGATAGTGTTTATAAGGTTTCATACCACAGCAGTATTGATGAATTTTCTACAACAGCAGCTCTGACAGAGGTGCAGCATCTAATCACGTTATACAGAATGCTCTCGGTCTAATAATGTTAGAGTTTCTATAGTAACAGCTCGCATTGGGACTCGTCTGCTGGAGGCTCGTGAACGGTTTTATTTACAGAAGTTTGCTTAATGTTGATAGAAGGAGTCTTCAGTGTCAAGGCTTCAGAGCAGTTCGGAGGAATGTGACAAACTGTGTTGGCCATGCTGTCATGCTTTAAAGAAGCTAAAGCTGACGAGTATTGACTGTTTATAGCTGCTCTGAGGTAAGTGAGAACAGGAACTGAATAAACTGTAAATGTTTGTTCTTGATGTTAAGTAAAAGAAAGGCTGTGGTGTGAGAGGAATAAAGCAGTTTAGTGGTCATGTTAGAAGAAAATAATCTTCAGGACGGTAATGATAGTTCTGCTTTATTAAACCATGAGTTCATTGTTTTTCCTGTAAATGTTATATTCCTTTTCTTACCATGGTCCAAAAAAACTTATTTTATTAAAAAGACTATTAAAAATAAATTTCTAGACGGGTCAGATCCTATTGCTGAGCAGTGCAACTTACATTTATCTCATTCATACAGCTGAGCAGCTATAGGGTTAAGGGCCTTGCTCAGGGGCCCAGGAATGGCAATTTGGTGTGGTTGGGATTTAAAGTCCGATGCCTCGTTCACTAAGCTACCACCAAATAAATGATTGTAACATAAAATTTTATGTTTTTAATAGTATCGTTTTAAAAATATGCATCCTGATGCATTCGCCTGCGCTAGTAACTAATAACGCTGAGGAGATTCCAAAGCATGTAGCATCATCTGCGTTCAGACAGGGGCGTACCGGATAATAACGCCTTCCTCTGGACAGCTCATTATCAGTCCACACAAACATGTATTTAGGCTTTGATTAGAGCGATTTGTGCAGCTCCACTAGCATTTGTTAAAAACACTTTTGGACGAACTTCAAAACCAGGTTCCGGACAAAGGCCTCTCTCGCCAGCGCCTTCGGCTGAATGAGACAATCATAGTGAATGGGGCTCCCGCAGCTCGCTTTTCCTCCCTAACGCCGCACGCCCTCGACGCATGCCGCGTCGAGGATTCGGCGGCGTGAATGTTTGTTGATTCCCCCCCCCTCCCAAAATCAACCAGCAGATTAGCTTGAATTGGTCGGGAATGAGGCTCAGAGACTTCGGTGGCTCGCTGCAGCCTCAACCCATTTCCCATTTCCTGTGTGGGTGTGCTCGCATGCTGGAGGTGTGACAGAAAGGGCAATGGTAATTACCGTCTGTTTCTGTGGCGCACTGCAAAACCATCCCAAAACACACACACACACACACACACACACACACCTTCAAACAAAATCAGCTAAGCAACTTGTGTTTGCATTCCATGAGTATCGAATTCCTGACCCAAATAAGACACAGAAATGTCGGAAATAATCACATCCTGCCCACATTCTACCCAAGTGCATGATGGGATTTCTTAAATGTGCTCAGTCTTCTCCATTGCGACTCATGCTAGGTGCAATTTCGGACAGATTCATTCCTCACTGGTTCTTTCTTTCCCCTTAATCTGTGTTGTGTGTGTGTGTGTGTGTGTGTGTGTGTGTGTGTGTGTGTGTGTGTGTGTGTGTGTGTGGCAGCTCATCATTTCCTTTTTCTCATCTTCCACATCGTCTATTTTCTTGCCTCGAAAAATGCATCTGATTACGAGAGAGCGTGGCGCTAAACGCAGACCCAGCTGAAGTGCTTAATTTGCAGATAATAATGAGATTCCAAATGACTCCTTCATATTATAAGCTTTTGACGGGGTTGTGTGTGTGTGTTTGTTTGTTTGTTTGTTTTTTGGTTTTTAATGTTTAGCCCTCTATAATATTTCTCCCAAAGTGGAAACGATTGTTTATTATTGAGTATTTATTATGAATGTTTTCTGAGAAGTCTACGAAAGCATGTACGATCCCTTGGACGAATGATGTGTTCAAGCATGGATGTGTTGTTGTCGTTGGTTTTGAGAAAAGTCGCTGGTGCAACTTCTTGGAATTTTGGTTAGTGTAGTGTAATTTTATCTATGCAGTATGAAACAACGTTTCTCCAGGACCCTGGTGCGACATAAAACACCATGAAGCTCCATAGTGTACCAGAACACCACGCTTAGGGCTAAAAAGTTGATATTTCTGTTAGAGTTGTATAATTTTCATAGCCATTCTCTCTTCACAAGTTTCCAATAAACAAATGTTTTAAGCTTTATGACTAGCTGAGTTTTTCCCCTCAGTCATTAATTAATCATTAACTATCTGTTAATTAATGAGTGGTTAATAACCATTCATACGTAGCTGATGACTGATACTAATGATTCAGCTCGCTGGCATATAACCGCAACACTCTCGGTTAAAACGTAACCATTACAGAGTCACGTGACTTCTATTCATGGTGGCCCCTCCCTTTATATTCATCATATTCACAAGCGGAGGCAGATGATTGGATGATTCGTATATGTAAATCGTACAGTACAATTTTTGTACCAGATTCCAAGGTATCGTCAATTATCCGATCATTACCTTATCAAATAAAAAATATCGAATTTTAGATCGAGTGATATCTTCGAATATCAAATCCTTGCTTAAATGCTGAATCATTGGCTGAAAAGAAGAAAATAACCCCAAGTACTTTGTGTTATTTGTCGCTGTCTGAAAATACAGGCCAGAATTCCCAGCCATCCCATTTTCTTTTTCCCCCCTCACGTTAACAATGAATACATTTCACAGCTCACTTGCTCTAAAAGTGTGGGTGGCACGGCATAACATCCTACACAGCATGCAGGAGAGAGAGAGAAAGAGAGAGAGAGAGAATATCTAACGGCTTGAGCCCATCTCCAAAGCTGCACACTCCGCCAAGCTCATCAATTATTGACAGCTGTGCACGCAAAACTCCTGCGCTCGAAATGCAGTTTCAGGAGTCTGCACAAAGAGAAGCACCTCTCGCCCAGATTTCTGTTCTGAATTTACCCAATCATACGGATAATCATCTTCATTCATTTAGGAATCCTTGGATCCAGTGTATATCTTGGGAATTCCCAGGGTGAGGGTGGAAATATATCCTGCAAGGAATCACACATCTTTTGCACACATACATGCATTATGTGTCATTAATACACCCAGGGAATGTTTTGGGAAGGATGGAGGAAACTGGAGAACGAGGAGCAACTCGGGGACACGAGAAAAACATGCGAAACTCATGCGTACAGTAATTCATGCTGAAGATCTAACCCCCTCGATGATGAGACAGAGGGGAAAAAATCAGGGTGTGTTGTGTGCTCGCTCATTGGATTTTAAGGAAACCTCATAAAGCTCAAAATAACCTCAGACGAGAAAGCTACAGGAGATCACACGAGAAAGCTACAGATCACACGAGATCACACGAGAAAGCTACAGATCACACGAGATCACACGAGAAAGCTACAGATCACACGAGATCACACGAGAAAGCTACAGATCACACGAGATCACACGAGAAAGCTACAGGTTTAGTTTAGTACCCTGATTATTATTATTTTTTTCTACTACAATCAATTTTGTTTTATTCAAACTCATCCAAATTATTGACAGTTCCACACCAGCCTTTAGTGAAAAAGCATTGTGTATTGTATAATAGTATTATATATAATAATAGTAATATATATATATATATATATATATATATATATATATATATATATATATATATATTATATAATACTGCTATCCCGATAATTGCAACTCAAGTGGAAGCGTTTATGATGAAATGAAAGAGATTCACTAAAAAGTACGATCAAAATAAAATCGTCTAGTGAGAGTGTGAGTTCTGCTTTATGCACTCACTTTCTCTTCATACTGTATATTTTGCACTTCTGGGCAGATAGAAAAGAAAAGTACACGTGAGAGAGGGAGAGAGGGAGAGAGAGAAGGAGACGGAGAGGGAGGAAGGACGAGTGCATTGGCTGCGATGTATAGGAATGAGAAGAGAGAGCCAATGGAGTGTGGAGCTCTACCCCTCCCACTCGCACATCTCCGCTCCTCTGCAGCTCGCGCAAAGCCTGATGAATAACAGAGAAGGGACTTGTCTCTGGGATTATTAATTTCCCATCTCTCTCTCTTTCTCTCTCTCTCTCTCTCTCTCTCTCTTTCTCTTTCTTTCTTTCTTTCTTTCTTTCTTCTACTCTCGTGTGTGCTCACGCTCCCCCTCTCTTTCTTTCTCTTTCTCCATCTCATGCACTCGTTGCTCTCAGGCACTCTTTTTTTTTGTTGTTGTTTCTCGGTTTTTCCTTTTACCTCTCGCTCCTTCTTTCTTTTTCGCTTCTCCTCCTTTTCTTGAAATGATCCTTTCGCTCACGTGCGAGAGCGTGCGAGTGGGCTGCATGGAGCCGCTCGGTAGCTGCAGCCGCTGCTAACGCCGATCCTCTTCCTCCTCCTCGCGAGAGACACGCAGCCGGTGAGTGGATCACACACGTTAGAACGAGCGAGGAAGAAGGACGCCGGGATGCAGAGGGGTGACGGAGTGACGGAGGGGTGCGTTTACTAACGAAAACGCTCCGACCGATTAAGCATGAAACTACGAGCGAGCCTATAAACATGATGCAGTTTCGGAGGACCATGCGCCGGGGCTCGCCGAGCGAGTGTGTGTGTGTGAGAGAGAGAGAGAGAGAGAGAGAGAGAGAGAGAGAGAGAGAGATACACTCAAAATGTAATGGCCATAGTTACCTTTGTTGTTAATGGAGGCGAAAATGGCAAGCAGTGTCTAAATAGTGATGATAATAATGATAATGAGGCTTAATTGAAATAGCTGGGAATTACCGTTTATTTTGTTGATCCTATTCGATCTCATTCTCTTTTCTCTCTCTCTCTCTCTCTCTCTCTCTCTCTCTCTCTCTCTCTCTCACACACACACACACACACACACACACACACACACACACACACACACACACACACACACACACACACACACACACACGCGCCAATCGCATCTCTATCTCAATTGCTTGCTCTCCATGTTTAAATATTGATGGCTCTCCGGCTGCAGAAACAATAACGACACTAATGACATTTGCATTGGAAATGAGTTATGGAAGCAATAATAAGTTCTAATTGAACACTCAGCTATTTATATGTCCTGCTTAAGGCACTAAATTGTTTGTTGTGATAAGAACGATGAAGAATAATTGCTCTCGAATAGATCTAGGATTTAAAATATGCGCAGGGATGGATGGAGGGGTGGAGCCTGATGTTGTGGTTTGGATTGCGTTCGCATCTGTTTTTTTTATTTTTATTTTAAAAAGACAATGCAGGGGTGGTAATTAGTGAAATAGGTTATAAAAAAAAGTTAAAAGCGTGTACTGAAAATGAATAAATAAATATTTGTTTGACACCAGAGTTTCTACCAAACATCCCACAGTGTGAAGAAACTAAATCAAACCCTAAAACCGGAAATTGACCTCTTCCAGTGGGTGTGGCCTGTTATTCTAAACAGCATACTTGATTGACAGCTCATATGAATAAATGAATATTTGTTTGACACCAAGTTTTTACCAAACATCCAGCAGTGTGAAGACACAAAATCAAAACCAAACATTGAGAACATCCAATCAAAACCCAACATTGAGAACTGACCCGACAGAGACAGAGTGGGTGTGGCCTATTATTCTAAACAGCATACTTGATTGACAGATCAGATAAACAGATGGACGCTGGAGTTTCTAACTTTTCCAAACATCCAGCAGTGTGAAGAAAGTAAATCAAACCCTAACATTGAGAACTGACCTGACCCAGTGGGCGTGGCCTATTATTCAAAACAGCATACTTAAGTGGCAGCTCTCTGGTCTGATGCATATTAAGCACATTAACTTAAATCTCAGACTTTTAACGATTCTTCGAGCCATGCTCCACGCTAGTCACCCAGGCTGTATTAGCTAGTTCATGTTCACTTGCTAGTTCACATAGTTTTGATTGAACGTCTACAGGAAACATCATCGTCACTGTAAGTTCATGCTACTTATTAGCAATTTTATTAAAACTCAGTATAGGGACAAATCCAAATGACTGGGTCGAACGATTCCTCCAGTGTGTTTGTGATGTGTTGTTTTTTATTAACTTCATGCAACTAAATATACAGTAGAACAGTAAAAAAAAAAAAAATAAATGAAAGTATGGATGGAAGCAGCAGAGCTCGATGGCGTGACCTCGGATGAGTACGTAGCTAGAAAAGTTCAACTGCTTTGGTTTGATAATTGATTGGCTAGTTAGTGTTTAGTTAGCTGGCATAAGACGCTACTTATAATTTAAAAAACAGGCCACGCCCCCACCCTACAAGTGACACCAGTACCATTTGTTACACATTCACATGAAACAAGCCCCGCCCACTTTGCATTACTAAGAACTAATAGACGTTGAAATATCCCTCGCATTGTGTTTCAAAAAGCCATCGTAGAGATTTCGCATAACGTGCTTAAAAATTGCAAAAAAAAGCAAACGATAGCAGTACATTTCCACGCCGTTGTGTTTCTCCTGCTGTGTGTATAGTTCGGTTGCGCAGCGTGCTCGGAGGCGAGGATGGAACATGGCACGCGTTTACACACGGAAAACAAATCATCCTCCGTAAACTACACGTTCGTTTTTTTTCCTCGTGTCATCCCAGCGCGATGTATCGGTTTTCAGCCTTTTTTTTTTTTTTTTTCTGTAGGAAGCAGCCACGAGTGCTAGAATACCCCCATATCCAGTTTATGTAATTCGGTGACTCATGATGTGGGTGCACCGGGGCGTTATGCAAGTTCTGGACTGCGCTTTGAATAATTGCTTGTCTGTGCAGCACCTACGAGGTTCCTGGCAAAAAACACGCTTGACTGCACCCCCTGCTCCCATCAGCAGAGCGTGTGTGTGTGTGTGTGTGTGTGTGTGTGTGTTCGCGCCGGGCGATGTTTCGATGGGTAAATCCTGATGGGCGGCAGCACGCTCGCACGTCTGGGCTAAATTATTCCAGAGTGAGGAAAAGACGCTGGATCCTGCATATGCCCCGTGCCTGCAATCTACTTTAGCACTCATTAGACCCTGAATACATCATGCAGATTTTCTGCCCGGTCCTCTCATTTAAAATTCCGCTCTACTTGACAGAAGTTGGAGGGAGGGGGGGGGGGGGGGGAGGTTGGGTGATGTATAATCAAAGTCACGCCGTTCAAGCTTGACGTGTTTTTTTTTTTATTTCCCTTTAAAAAGAAGCCAAAGTAGGAATCTGTAAGTAAGTCGGTGTAACACCATCGTAGACGGTTGTAAGAGGAAACACTGGTGGCGTGAAGAAGTGAGAAAAGAGGCTGAATTCTTCCTAGACCAGAGTGTAGGGACGGTTTGGGTCGACGCTTTCTGTGCGTTTTCGTGAAAAAAGTGAACCCTGCTTTGGAATAGAAGTAGACTTGTAGACTTCTGTATGTATTGGTTTTCACCCCACAGCCTTCTTACGACATCACGAAATAATTTATGATGTAGTAACAGAGCGTATGTGATGATATAAATGTAATCCTGCAGCAGTGTGACTGTGCGCTGCTGTGATTTCATGTTTGGATGTGTGGAATATGCTTAGCTGAACTCCACGATTCCCTCCAGGGTTGCTCTGTCATTTTCTGGCTGAACTTTAGTGCTGTGCAATTCGCTCGCTTATGCGCAGGTTACGTAACGACTGGCGTATTTCTATTCCGAGGCTCGATGAGGCCTGCAGCGAGCGCGTTGCATTCGTTTTTAGCTCTGCTTCTCCCGGTCCGAACGGGGAGGGGAGGACGGGAGAAACCTCACATCAGGGAGTCTGTGATGCTTTATGACTTGGGAACATTGCCTTCCACTTGAAATGTTAATGTGGCGAATGCAGATGGTCAGGAAACGAAGTCTGAACCCCCTCAGGGATTCGTGGAACAGAGCAAGGAAATAAACGACACCACGATATAAATACAAACGCACCTTCCTGTGTGATGCACCGCTATTAAAAGAAAAAAAGGAGCAAGTACAAGCAAGCCGAGTGGGTTATGAAATGCGTACGCGTTAGAGCAACGCTCGGCGACTGTCTTAATACTTTAAACTGAAGCATTAGCGAGCAGAAGGGCGAGCCTGGCTCTTTGTAAACATTTCCACATGAGCGGACGCGCCGCCACAACAGAAAGATAAACCCCGGGTCGAACACGACGATAAAGCGACTGCTTCACCAGATTAAAAAGCGAGCCGGGTGCCAGCTTGGCAGCGTCGCGTGGATTATTTATAATGGGTGCCAGAGAAAAAAAAATGCAAATCATGCAATTACAAGGCTCGGAGCCATAACAGAGCAGAATTAATACCTTCTGCAGATGTGAAGAAGTTAAAAAGAGATAAATTCAAATGTTGCCAAAATGAGACAGACATCTTGCAAAAGAGTATCGTTCATAATCAGAGTTTGGTTCCCATCACGCTGAGGGCTTCGGGCAAAATCTGCAGTTTTGTGTTCACACCGAGGGAACCTGTTTCTCCTATGCGTTCTATTTACATTTAGATCACGCTCGCGCTGCATGTTGTGCACGCTGTCGTGATTCAGAGGATAGAGGGTTTATTTACACACTGCTGAATGTGTCGGTTTAATCTACTGAACAATCAGAACATGCTGAATATTTATTCAGTTATTACTTTAGCTGACTCGTTTTCCTACTAGCTAACGGCTAGAACCGGAATTGTACTGGATTCGCTGAACAATTTGATCTTTGGTTTAAAGAAACTTAAATGCATGTCAGATTTTATATGGAATCTATGAGCTGCGATGCTTCACTAAACCCTGTCAGAGATGAGCTCGCTGTGTGAATCATTCCAGCTAGCTATGTTAGCTAAAACGCTAATTCAGCTCTATTAACTCGTACATTAAGTGCAGTGTGGCCTACACCATCTTTCCTGCACAAAGCAGTAGTGAAGTCAGAGCCTGTAGATGATTAGCAGATGATGCTAGTTTAGTAATCACAGTACCACCGTTGGACAATTTTGCTTAATATCCAATAAAAATATATATGAAACGATGAATCGGCTAATCCGCACTGCCATTTTCTCATTACAGTTCAACTCCATGTTCATCGTGTGCAATTTCTGCTTTTCTTTCGGCTGTGTTTTTCACGGTGAATCTAAAGGATGTGAACGTGCAGCTAATCCCTCTCGTATAAGGAAGAGAAGGAAAGATCTGGCGCGGGCCGTGTGTGAGATTAGTCTTATCTTTAATTGCATTGTATATATGGATATCCACAGTGACAATGACAAACAGGGGGAGCTTGTGTGTGTGTGTTTGTGTGTGTGTGTGTGTGTGTGTGTGTGTGTGTGTGTGTGTGTTGTGATGAATAACACTGTGGTCAGGATCCGGTCTCTAAAGATATCTTTAGTACTGAATTTTTTTTTCACGTGTTAAAGAATATCACGTCATGTGTTCTATGTATATTTATTTTTAATGTTGCAAAAATCCTTATCAAGTCCCTGAATGGGAAACACTGTTTTATATATTTAGGATGCGCATCTCTATTACTGAGGCCGACGTGATTCACATCTGGATGCATTGCCAATGATATGTTAGATTAAAGATACACATATAGCAGCTATACGATATGCGATACGATTCGATTCAACACACTGCGATTCAATTAAAAAAATCTGATGCTCTGCAATTAAATACAGTAAAATCTAACAACATCAATTCTGACTTCTGACGTATGGCCCTTTCACAAACACACAGACCAGATGTTCTTTTCCTGTTCCGTCTGCAGAAAGACGCAGCTCTACCTCTGCCATGTTAATCTGTATTCTATGTGACTCTCAGGACACGCCTCCGTCCCGTAGTGTTCACGTTTTGCAAATTAATCGATCTACATATCAAATATTGACCACAAATTATTGGTCACTTTCTGAATAGTAAAAATATGGAACGTCTACTTATAATATATAAATAAATATTTTTTTGGCAACGCAAATATGTTAAAAACCGATGCATCGCGATACAAAAGAAAATTGATGCATCACGTCGCTAAATTTTATGCCGACGCATCGATGCAAATGGCTGAATCTTACCATCCTTAAGAAATATTAATGTAGAATATATGTATTATTTATTCTACATATGTGTATTAAAAGCTAAATAACTAAGAACAAATGGTTCTGTAAGGGGTACTTAATGGTATCTAAAGGTTCCAGCTTCCTAATGATGAACCTCCTGGTCCCACAGTGTTTTTAGGGTTTCGCGTAGAAGCATTAAAATTTCTCCCACATCCTAAAATGTTCTTTCGTACCGCCAAAAATTTGTTTTGTATCGAAATAAGATCAGTACCAACTTGTACAGAAACACATGGTAGTGTGGTAATGGCGGTGTTACGCTGCCTCACAGTGATATCATTGCTCTATTTTTTATATTTTTACCTCCAGTTTGGTCTGCTCTTGTATCTAAAGAAAAAATCAAGAAAAACACTTCTGGTGTAAAAAAAATAAATTAACCGAGTCATATTTCAGATGATCTTTGCTACCTCGTGTCTTTTAAACCACCGCCGAATATTTTGGATTTTTCGATCGGTTCGTAATGAATTTAGGTTTAAAGTTGATTGATAAGCATCAACCGATAGCGAAGAAACCCAAACGAGGTCGATTCCGCCGTCATGGTAATCGCTCGATCTACAAGAACATCTAATCATCCGCTCTCAAGATGTCTGCCAGAGACGGGCATGCGGGGATTGCCTCGCAGATGGCATTGTCAGCATGAGTTATGTCTTATGGGAGACTTTGGTTTGGAATATTTTAAACACTCGTGCTGAGGCGACGGGGGAATTTTCCTCTTTTTTTTTTTCCTCAGCTGAATTAATGTTGCATAAAAAGAGAAGACGAAGACAGAAAGCATGAAGAATTCAAAGAGTGGGGATCTGCTGCTGATCGACTGAGAAGAGAATTTTTCTTACATTATTCATTTTACATTTGTTTTTAAGTGTTGGGTATCATAAAAAGAGCTTATTGGTACACTCCATGTCAGGAGATGTTTTTTTTCTTTTTTTCATTTTCCCTATTCTACATTCAGTCCCCATTTGCTGCTCTTCTGGGGAGATGTTCCATTAGATTTTGGGGTGTGCTTGTGGAGATTTGTGTGAAATTCAGCCACAGGGGTGTTAGTAAAGTCAGGTAGTGATGTAGGTGAGGTGAGGAGGCCTGTGGTACAGTCAGTGTTCACATTCATCCCGAAGGTGTTTAATAGGGTCGGAGCTTCTAAAGCTGGAGATCTTCCGCTCCAACCGACGTAAAGCATATATTTAAAAAGCTGGCTTTGTGCACTGCCATGCTGAAACATGTTTGGGTGTCTTGGTTCAAGTGAAGAGGGAAGGTTATACAGGGAAGGTTAGCTCATTGCTAAGATGCTGGATTTCGAGAAGAAGATGGTCAAATCCCTGAACCACTAAGTTGCCATTGCTGGGCCCTTGAGCGAGGCCCTTAACCTTTAATTGCTTAGTTGTCTAAATAAACTAAAAGTTGCTCAGGATGAAGGCATCTGCTAAATGCACATATAAAACATGGTTTGCTAGTTTTGGTATTGAATAATAACTGTATAAAACACTTCAGATTCATTGTTTGATGAATGATGAAATGATATACCCCCCACCCCCTGTGTGTCCCCCCCCCCCCCACATGTCAGTTTTACCCCTGGACTCGGCTCTATTACTGCAGAACCATAGGATCACTAATTGGCCCTGATCCACTTGGCTCTGCCCTAAGTGGCCTGTTCTGTCTGGAGCTTTTCTCTATTAGTCCTGAACCTTTTCTTCCCCCTATCTCTTTTTCTTTCTTTTTTTTTTTTTTTCTCCACTGCCTTTTTAAACCATTACCTAAATGAACCTGCGCCATCAGAGAGCCAACGAGCTCCCCGCTATTGATTTGTGGCTTATAGGAAGTGATGATATCTGCGTCTTTAATCCTCCAGCGCGAGGGGAGAAAAAAAATAAACGGCGAGCTGGAGAGTTGCATTCTACATTTATCACACGCATGGGTGATTATAGGTTTGGTGATAATACAGTGTTGGCTTGCAAAGGGTTCACTTAAAGGCTAAAGACTTTAGGCAGAAGTAAACGCATGAATATTCATGAGGAGCTCGTGTGATGGGGGAAATGCTGAGCTTTAAGCAGGAGGAGGTCTAAATAATTACATTGCTGCTCTTATGGACAAATATTTATAATATAAAAAATTTTTTAGTCAGGTATTGATTATACTTATGAATCTCTTAATTATTGAGTTTTTATTGACGCACCTGAGTTTCCTTTTAAGTAAAAATGGGTGGACATGTGCATGCTGTGGGTGGGGCAAATTTCCATACTGGGAAAAAAACGTACAGAATTAGGTTGTTCACCCGAATGATGCATATAACATAACAATCCAGAAACGTAGATCAAGATACACATCTAAAATAATACGAGCGCATCTAGAACCTAAGCGCGTACGCTCTCGCAGACCACCACCACGGGCGTCCGGCGTCGGACGTTTTGAGGCGGCGAGTCCGATCGCGTTCACTACCCAGCCTCTCCGAGTGCGTTATTGTGCATTTGACAGTTCTTGACAGTTCAATTTTAGCCCGCCGCCGGGATGACATTATTCTATCAGCAGCCTGTATAATCTGCGGCCCGTAATATGCAGCGCCTGCTTATTTTCCTGGACCTCTGCAGCACAGGCCGGCCACCTCCATCAATCATCTCACCATTACCTAATCTTAATCTAATGCATCTCGCTTACTGTAAGTGCCGGGAAACACGACGGCACGCAGAGACGGCGAGCCATGCTCAAACGGAGAGAGAGAGAGAGAGAGAGAGAGAGAGAGAGAGAGAGAGACAACAGAAAATGAGAGAGAACGAGACACAGAGAGAGATATTGGAAGAGAGGAAGATAGAAATCGGGAGTGGAGAGACAGTCATGGTGAGATAAAAAAGAGCTTAAGGGAGTTGGGAGGGGGTTTAAAAATAGAGCCGAAAAGAAAGAGTAAGTAGGATTTTATAACAGGAAATGCAGTGTCGGTGCCCAGAGAGAGAGAATCCGAGTATGAAACGTGTCAGTGGATCTATAAACAACAAAGAAACAAGATCCAGGGTAGGATTAAATGTAACAGAAAAGAAAACACTGGTTCCAACAATGGTAAGATTTTACAAATGTTTATAGAGGCTACATAAGAACCTTACGACAACTGATGTACACAAATCTGATTCCCTATTCAAATACAGATTATTCCTGACCAGCATATATTATTTCTTTCTCTCTCTCTCTGTGTTGAAACACATGGACAACATGGTATAGACGGGAAACTGATCGTGGCATCAACACAGGACAGGTGTACACACTAGGAAAACAAACCAGTAAGGCCGTTTCCACACTCATCTTTTTTCCGTTAATTTTTCTCTCCATCCACACTGAGACGCTGTTTCCAGTCAAAGAAAGTGTAGCTTTTTAAAAACGCTCTCTCGGCGTCTTCACGTCACAGTGTGGACCGAGGCTTTTGAAAAAATTATGACTTATTTATAAGCCGGGAAGCTGCACAGCTGGAAAGATGTTTTTGGATGAGCAACTTTTTCCCAGCCACACCAAAATGCAAATCTTGGGTCCCTAAGCAAGGCCCTTAACCTTAAGGCTGATCAGTTGTATGAGTGAGTCGCTGTGGATAAGGGGGTCTTCCAAATGTCGTAAATGTAAACAGCAGAACAGACTATAGTGGAAAACCAGACCAGGACAAGAGCCTTCACACAAAGCAGAACTACTGCATCGTAATACCATATCATACGCTCTCATTTCACTTGAGTTCATTTTCATTCAAACACCTCGTATACGTGCCGTACCCAAGCTCTGGTCATCTCCTGTTAGAGATACGGCCTCGTTGCTTTGTGTGTTTCCGTGTTCTAGCCGTCAGATGCGGATGAGTTCATCCCCGTTACCATGCGCCGGTGCGTACGAGGAGGAAGATGAAAACGACGTTGTCTGAAGTTGCTAGTAAACCAATTAAGAAATGGCTGCAAAGCCAGAAAAGTACAAAAGAGACGGAGGCAGCAGGGGCAGCATTTCTCCTCCTCTTCTTTTGATCTCTGTCAGCATGACATGCCTGGCTAAACGCGCTAACAAACTGCATTTGGGAATATATATATAAATATAAATATATATATCTCAATCAGGCTCACAAAAAACAAAAACAAATACGAGTGGAGATGTTTTATCTAAACTACATGTTTCCGGGCCAAACCGCAAGAGCGAGCTGCCTGCTTTCACCTGTAAGAGCGTCAAGATTTGCAGCAGGCCAGATAATGCGGCCATCCTGAGCCGACTTCTAAATCATTTTTAAAACTGTCAAGCCAAATGCTTTCCAGTAAAACCCGGCACGCTAGCATATTAGCGTTGCCCTGGAAACGCGGGGAAAAGAAATTGTTTGATGTATCCTCTCCGGGCTTAAATGAGGCTAGGGTGGTGTGTGTGTGTGTGTGTGTGTGTGTGTGTGTGTGTGTGTGTGTGTGTGCGTGTGCGTGTGCGCATGCGTGTAGAAGTTGTTTTGCATTCCATTCTGGCTAATTGTCTTGGATGGCTCGTAATTAATCAACGTGTTTTTGTCAGGTCGCTGCTCTCGCCTTGCTGATCTGTCAATAAGTCATCTGCATACGTACTGGCGGCTCACTCCTCAATTAGAGACCAGTTGCACTACCTGATACATACACACACACACACACACACACACACACACACACACACACACACACACACACTGAGAATTGGGGTACGTGTGTACGCAAAGCCTCTGTGAGTAAAAGTCAAGAGGTCGCAGTCAAGATCTTGAATGTTAATGTGTTTTGTCAGTGATGTGTGTGTGTGTGTGTGTGTGTGTGTGTGTGTGTGTGTGTGTGTGTCTGTTTATAGGTGTTTACAGGGACATTTTCAGTCGGAGAACATGACATGTTCACGCTATTAAATCTTTTACAGTGTTACGTTCAGATCCACAGAATCTCCCAAATCCGAGGATTTCCTCGCCCACCGAGTCGAGAAGCCTCCGAAAATCGCCTCGGACGCTAAAATACAGCCGTCCTCGTCTCCAGAACACCTCTCACTGACGTCCTGTGTTGTTTACAATCCAACAGCAGATGTCACGCTGAGCCATGACATCGGGTGGGATTATAGAAGTCAATGTCTCAGTTATTAGCGATATAAACATTTTGTGGAAATCTACGCTGAAGAGCCATTCCCACACTCGGAAATGTTCCTCCTCTGTGTGCAGATTGGTGTACAGTAAACGATTCTGTTTTGTGATTTAACCCTGATGTGTAAACTGTGAAACCTCCAGGATATCGATCTGTGAACCATTATCTTGGTTTCATCTCTAGTGAAGGTGTCAAAGAGAAGCGATCCTGGGAAACAGTGAATATAGTGTGTGTGTGTGTGTGTGTGTGTGTGTGTGTGTGTGTGTGTGTGTGTGTGTGTGTGTGTGTGTGTTTCCATACTTGCTAGTGCACATCGCTAACTGTTTTGATGTAGGCAATTGTCGGAAAGAAATAAACAATAGAGTACTGGAATAATGTGGAGTTTCATTTGCATTTAAAGCTATAAAAATGATATTCATACAACTAAACAGTTGTGAGTTCAGAGCCCAACAGTGGTGGTGGGATTTTTAAATCACGACCTTCTGATCACAAACACCTTAACTGCTGACAGACCCCTTCCCCTTCCCCTTCCCCTAACTTTTTCATATAAGTGTTAAAGAGAAACCACAAAGCAGTCTGAAGATCACAGCTTTCCATTCTTAAATACGTTCATGTGCATTAGGGATGGTAAGATCCAGCGATTTGCTTCGGTGCATCGGCATAAAAGTTGTGATCAATTTAAAAAAGTGTTTATTCGTATCGCTTATATCGTTTTTAACATAATTGCGTCGGTAAAAAACAATTTCTATAATATTCATTAAATGCGCAATACAACACTGCGGAGACGGAGGCGTGTCCCGAGAGTCATATAGAACACAGATTAACATGGCAGAGGTAGAGCTGCATCTTCCTGGAGACACAACAGGAAAAGAACGTGGTTTCTTTCTTCTTTTTCTCTTTTTTTGCACTACGAACGCGTGTACGTGAAAGGGTCATGCGTTAGAAGTCAGAAGGCTCGTCATGAATTGATGATTTGCTGTTTGTCTGAACCAAAGAAAAAAAAGTAAACTATCTGTACTGTATTGAATCATATTTTCTCTATTGCATCGCAATTTGTCGAATAGAAATCGGATCTCATCGCATCGGTAGCTGCTTTGTATGTATCTTTAATGTATCGTATCGTCGGCTCTGCATCCTGATGCGAATCGCATCGACCTCAGTTTTCTCAGGTAGCATTAAATGCAATCAATAATTGGTTTCATAAAAGCTTGAAAATAATCAATACATTTTTGTTTCAACCTTCAGATTCAGCACGAATATTATTGTAGATGGACTCTTAGAAATGCTTTAAAAAAAAAAAAAAAAAAAAAAGAAAAGAAATGGAAGACAGCATCGTTTCTAAGCATGGGAGTTCTGGGCCCAAGGGAGAAAGATGCCATCTGACAGCTTGTGGCTTTCTGAGGAAAGTGTTTGACACGTGGAGGTGAAAATCTGATAGGTGCAAACCTTCAGTAAGCCAACTTGAAACCCCAGGGCTTCCAGCAGTCACACGTTTAACATACAGCCCTCGATCCTGATCTTTTCCTCTTAACCCAGCAGATAGTCCCTCTGAGCAGAACTGACACTTCCTATAGAAATCATAGCCGATGCAAAGGCACCAAAAAGAAAGACGGCACCTGAAATATCCCTCCGTGTAAAAGTACACCCCTGATATTGTACGTGCCGTCCGAATAGTTCCACGCAGCACGTTTGTAGCATGTGGCTAATCAATTTAGGTCATTTGGAAGGCTAACAGATGGGCCACGTTCAGAGATGCTGCATCCTCTGCTAAAATTAATAGTGCGACTGTTACAGCAGCTGACACGAATGTTTTTATGTTGCTTTGCTTTCGAAGTATTTTTATGTTGCATGTTCCGAATTAACAGCTCAGATTACTACACGGTGTAAACATTCATATCAAACATCTGGCAGCGACGGGACGCGTCTTGTTAGGCGGTACAGCTCGTCCTGAAAAAGAATAAAAAGAAAAGCGAGCGTAATGATGACAGATGCCATTCTTCTGGACTCAGTCGTGCAGGAATGTGTGTAGCGATGTGACTCGGAAATCCACCTCGGGATTAATTGGTTAAAATTAAAAACAAGCATGATGATTGTTGATAAGATGTTGAGTGAAGGCGTGAAATGTAATCTGTGTGTGTGTGTGTGTGTGTGTGTGTGTGTGTGAGAGATGAATTCTTGTGAAGTGTTTCATTTAGATTTTGCTAATAGACATGTTGACACAACGCACTGTTGTGATTAGAATTAGTGACGGTGGGAGACGGGCCCGGTTGGCACGGGTACCGCGGACAACGGACATCTGTACGTCCTGGCCTGCTCGCCGCACCTGTCCATCTGTGACTGATTAGTCTTGCTCTTAGTGTACCTGCACGCCTGGTTATAACCTCTCGCAGTTCCGCTTCCTAACATCTGCCACGACAAGGCCTACAGAGACCCACACGACATCTGGGGAGAAAAGCTCATCCTTTGTTCCTGGCTATGTTTTTTTTTTTATCCCCTCTCCTTTCATCTGCTCTCGATCAACAGAATCAGTGTCTATTTTAACTGGATTTTGTGATTAAGAAAAACATTCAAGTTTTGTTTACTTGTTTTTTTCTCTAAATAATCAGAACAAAAAAATTTATTCGTTCATAAAGCAATGCACATGTAGTTAAAAAGGCTCTGGAAATTAGCTCCGCCCCATTCGGATACAAAGTGATTATATGTAAATATTAGTCAAAATCCAGTAGTAACACAAAATGACCAGGAAAGCTTCTTTGCAGGGCTCCGCAAGCTGAACTTAATCAGCCCGTGTGCAGACAGTCGAGCTAGACGAAGCCACGCGATTTCAAGGTTAACAGTGATGTCTGATTAATGTTCTTTTCAGCGTGTTCTTTTCAGAACGCAGAAAGACAGTGTTACGAGAGTGGAGAGAAAGCATGCAGGGCTCGTGGTGGTGGTGGTGATGGTGGGGGGATCGGGGACGAGCTCCGACAGCCCGGTGCAGAGCCACCTTGCCACCTTGCGTTTCAGCTGTGTAAATAATGCCTGTAATTAACGTCACCTGTACCTGACAAGCGTTGGCCTGATGAGAACTGCGTGTTCGGGCCGCGTTCGCAGCTGTGACAGCAGCCATATTGTTCAGCAAGTAGAGGGGGTGAGGATGCAGCAGCCTTTACAGCGGGTGGCACCTCACGTGGCTCGGGCTAAACGCGGAAACGTACAGCGACACCGTAAATGTTTTATCGGCGCAGCCACAAAAGCGATGTAGTGACTATGATACACAAATGCACACACCCACAAAAACCCGAGCGCTCTCACATTCTGACATTAAGCAGCTAGCCTTTGTGTGTCTGATTGCTTGAGCTAAGTAGAGAAAAGTCTTTTAATAGCTCTGTGTGTGGGTCTAGAGAAGTGAGTGTGTCTTTCATTGTGTGCTGTTCCCGCTCTCGCTTCAGTGCTACAGGCTGGCTGATGACTCAGGCCTGAGCTGCCACCGCTCTTAGCATTCATTACTGTTAGCTGTGTCTAGCGCGCCTTTCACATGGACTTTAACCCTGCACACATCCGCGCTGTAAACTAGTCGATTGCTGTGATGCCGAACAAAAAAGTTTTCTCTAGACGGTTCTTTTAAAGCTACTTGAACTTGTGATCTCTGTGTAGAATATTCACCCAAAAACATATCTAGTTATAAACGCTATGGTATCTTAGGCCTCCTGAGCCACTAGGGGGACCCCAACTGCCCTATCCTCAGGGCAGAATAGTAAAAATAGATTGGAGGGGTTATAAACAGTCACTTATGGTCCATGGACCACCATGGAGACAAACTGTAAGATATTACTGATATCACTAAGAATGGGTGGCCTTTTAAGTCTGGTTCCTCTCAAGGTTTCTTCAAGTTTTTCTTCCATTTCAGGGAGTTTTTCCTTCACCACAGTCACCAATCGCTTGCTCATTAAGAACAAGCTTACAGTTATAGGGAACAAACTGATACATTATTTTAACCGTATTATCTCTGTAAAGCTGCTTTGAGACAATGTGTTTAAAATGCTCTACAAATAAAAATGAATCGAATTGAATTGAACCACTGAGTTACCACTTGCCATTAGATTGAATTGCCCTCAGATTCAAACCTTTGAGGTATTCGGAGATAAAGATCTAGCATATAGGCCGTCCAGCTGAGAAATGAGAAAAATTTCCCTGTCCTGCGCATGAGCAAAACGTAAGCCGCTTCGACCCGCGTAATCTTTTTTCCGCTCTTTGAAATTTTGCAGCAACGATTAAATATGCGTCGTTGTTTTCGCAAGAATACATTTTCGCAGTTCAAACAGCGTTTTGATATGCATCCACTTTTTCGTTGACTGAAAACACTGTCACGGTGTGGATGGAAGGTTTTACAATTGAAAACGTGTGGACATGGCCCTGGCTCTGTAAATGTTCTCTAGAAGACACGTTTAGCCTGAAGGGGTGTAAACCTTCACTTAACGTCCCCATGGCACTCTAATGCTACGATGTTGCTTACAGTCACAAAAGATTCAAAATCCGGGGAGAGGTGTCACAGGTTAATCTTTATTACATGTTGCATGGAGCTCGTTGTGTTCCAAACCTCCCTTTCTTGCTAGGTTCAGGACTGTGCATGTTCTGCTTGTTAGAATTTTAGCGTGAGTGGAATAAGCAGTCACTTAGGTCCACTGAGCCACTAGCAGGTGGCCAAGGATGCTGCTAGAATCTAATTAAGGCCTTGGAGACTTTCTTGGAAAATTTCCGCCGTCTCATTGGCCACTCTTTATTGTACCTGGCGTCAGGTTCAGCTTTCTATCACATTCCAGAGTTTTCTTCTTTGCAGTAAAGTAAGCTCCTGCTCTGCGCAATGTTCTTCATGTTAGCCTGGAGCTGGATCACTAAACTCCCCCAGCCCTGCCCCATTTCTTTCATGCTATAACACAGCAAACATGACAAAGGACGTCTCCAGCTCCCCTAACACGAGGCTTCAGAGGGAGGAAAGAGGGAAGAATGCAGGAGTCTGGAGTTTAAAAGGTAGTTCAGGAAGTGATCCATGTGCCATGTCGGTTTTAGCCCGAGGACGTCAACGAGCATGATGCATATTCCTCTACGGGCTGTCGTACTTCAACGCAAACATACTGGCTTCACAAAGCCCTGATCATTTTTATATATACTACGCTCAGGGTCTTTCTTTCAACAAAATAAGATCTGTAAAGGAACCGTGACAGGATCCATGCTTCATCCATATCACCAAGCCTGCTGTAGAGCACCATTCGCTCCACCTTCATCCACACCATGTGCCAATAAGTAATTACAGATGTGTCTCTGTGTGTGTCTGTGTGTGTGTGTGTGTGTGTGTGTGTGTGTGTGTGTGTGTGTGTGTGTGTGTGTGTGTGTGTGTGTGTATTCCGGTTAGTGACCCAGCATGGCTGATTAACAAATTAAGCCAAAACATGGATCTCAAATGGCCTTGCTTTATTAGAGACTGTGACAATTTTGAGCAAACATGCTGAGCTCTTTACAGTGTGCCAAATCCGGCAGGGACTGAGGGTCTACAGAGAGCAACAAAGGGATAAGAAAGAACGAAAGAAAGAAAGAAAGAAAGAAAGAAAGAAAGAAAGAAAGAAAGAAAGAAAGAAAGAGTGCACGGGGTGGACACAGCCGGCTGAGCTGCTCCAAAGTTCACTCTGGTTAGAACATGAGATTTGCAGCTTGGGATTGAAAGCAGATTTGTTCCAGCACGGTGGCTCTGAGGAAGGTTATGGGCCTTCGCTTTGGAGATGTATACACTCTTGTCATGTGGAGCGAAGCAGAGCCGCTCAGGATTGATGTGTATCAAAGGAGAACTGGAAGAGGAACAGCTGCAAAGGACACTCAGACTACGTATCTACCATCTGGTTCTCACACTCCCTCTCCCACATGCATATTCCCTTTCTTCTCGGCATGATGTCATTGACATTCCACTCCTGTACCGCCGCCAACTGCTTCTCTCTACTTTCCCGTCAGAGAATTTCTAAAACGACCAGAGGGTCTGAGCAAATACCCAAGTGAGTGAGATGTAATGACTGACATAGACAGACAGATAGACAGACAGATAGACAGACAGATAGACAGATGGGTGGGTAGATAGGAATATTTATCAATTGCTTATCTGGTGGATTGATTATCTTGCAATTATATTGCATTATTCCACATTATTCCACATTCCACAGTTTCAGTTTGCTCTTAGAATACGATCCACTCTTCTGTTGTTCCAGTAGATTTTGTGGAGATTCACATATATTATATACTAATAAACAACTCGTTTCAAATATTTATATTACCTTTTCTTTTTTAACTATTTATAGGCCTACTATTAATATGGTTGTAATAAAAATAGAGGGTGGCACCTCAGCCGAAAGGGGGGGGCAGTGGCCCACCCCCCCTGTTAGTAAGTAAATTGATTGGTGGGTAGATACGGTTGGTTGGGGCACATATATTTGGCTGATCATCAATATTAATTGTTGTTTTGCTCCAAAAAGCTTGCAGATTTATTTAGGAGCTGTTTGCCAAAATGGCAGGTAGGCTGGTTAGTTGTTGGGTGGAAGATAAAAACAATACACAATATGATTAAACGCATCATTAAACCAAACGTTAAAATGAAATGATCTTCCATTCTGCAGTTATTCTGCCCTCCATCTGCCTATTTATTAATCCGCTGAAGTAAAATGTGAAGTAAACCCAAAACCTCTCGACAGATAACCAATGTAAAGACGATTGTATCATATCTCCATCTCATCCAAGTGAGAAATGGTGGGAAAGTGGTGGAGGAGGGAAGCTGATGCTTTTGATCATTGTTTTTTTTTCTTTCCCCTCTGAGCTCCAGCCTGTAGAGGGGACCGCAGCAGAAATAATGAGGCCAGGAGCCAGTGTCTTCCCCACACACACACACACACACACACACTCACACACACACACACACACGGAGACATCATTACTGTTTCTCCATACACACACGTTGTATATCGTCTCCAAACCCCTGACTGAAGGGAAGAAAATGCAGTGGAATTCAGCCAGCAGTGTTTGAAATAGGAACTCGGTTGTGATTGCATGGTTTTGCGTGCTGGAAATAGACTCCGCCAGCGACTCTCACGAAAGCCTGCTACCGAGATGCTATTTTTTGCATCTTTGGTGCAACGTTAGGCCAAAGAAATGGCATAAAGCCGACCTCAAATTGGTAGTCTCCGGTTGCAAAAATGTCACATGCGGTCGGACGATCAAGGGGTTCTGCGGCTTTCCCCATGAACAATAGAGAGCACTTGGCTGTGTGCCAGGGGAGAATTGTATATTTGAACTGGGGGGTGGAGACCATCTTCATAAGGGGTTTTATCTTCTCACAGGTCACCCAAATACCCTGATAGTTCTGATATTATAGAGAGAGGCTGTTGCTGTGGGTTCGGGAAATACTGAAATGTCGGTAGCCGATGAGCGTTTCTTTTTCCGCGGCCAATGCCGATTTTTTGCTTTTTTGATCCTCCGTGATTGACGGGATTTACGTTTGTCATGGTGCACCGCTTAATCCATATCAGCTCTTTAATTTTAATTAAACTGCTCGGGGACGCACTTTGGTGCCTGCAGTGGCTTTGTCTCAAACCGCTTGGCTTGAAAATGAAACAGGGCTCGGTCTTGCAAGGTATGAAATATGAACCGGGAAATGGAGGAGGTGCTTTTGGCCCAAGTGTTACAAAATTAAATAACACAGAATATTCATTTTATTTGTTTTTATTCGATTGGAGATCATTGCAAATATCTCCCGATTTGTGAATCCGCCTCTTTGAAAACATAAAAAAAAAATAAAATACAATAAAAAGATGTTTGATTCTAGTGGGTGTGTGTGACAGGAGAAAGACCCGTGCAGGGTCCGGAGAGGACGTGGCTAATCCTCTTCCCGCTCCATGTTATCCCCATGCGAGTGTGATTGATGAACTGATTCCACTTTACGTCTTCATTTGCATGAGAGAGAGAGAGAGAGAGAGAGATGTGGAAAGAGAGCAGGCGAAAGAGGGATGAGGGGAAGAGAGAGAGAGAAAGATAAAGATCAGCTGAGAGTCGCTAATGCAAGCTAATATGATAATGGGGGAAGAAGGCAGAGGTTTCTTGGCCCATGCACAGGCCTCATGCATTAACTCGCTCCACACACACACACACACACACATTTTAATATGCATGCATGTTTTTGCACGCACACACACCGGGACACACGCAGAAAGCATACGTGCATATACATGTGCATCCACGAACGCACCTTCTCGTCCATGCACACGCAACCCACACACACACGTTTTTTTCCCGCTCTCTCTCTCTCTCTCTCCCCCTCCACCCACTCACTCTGGAAGCTTTTGCGCCAAGATCAGCCTGGGTCACGTCAGAGTTAAAACACACACTTACATTAGCGCTGCGCATTCCTGCACCAAGCTCATATCGTTTAAAAAAGGGGGGAGGGGGAAAAAACCCTGCTGGGAAGTGGGTTACTTTTGGAACGGTTCACAGCAACGCACTACAAAACCTCCTGCATTATTAATTTGTTTACTGCAAGAGAAAGCGAGTAGATGTTCCTGCCGATAGTGCTGCTCGCAAAACGTAAAAAAAAACACACACGCTCACACACACACACACACACACACCCCGATTGCCGCAGCTGAAATTATCTCTTTATCCCGCATACACACTTTAACGCACGGCTGTAAGAGGATTGGCTCGTGTCTGTCGATCATCACATCGTTATGGAGGTGTTTCACTATTTAAGCTCCGCCCCCTTACTCTGTGCATTGTTTGAAATCGCAGTGCTTCGGTGCAGGATATATTTACTGGTACATTAGTTTACATACAGAACAGTAAGGGTTAGATCGGATCATTTATTGAGTTGGTTGTTTGATTCTCGTTTAATCAAAATGAACTAATCTTTTCGTTCTTTTGATGGGAAATAACAATTTAAATGAGCAGATCCTACAAACTTTAACTACAGTTCCAATAATGAAAAGAAGTAGCTTGATCTCTCATATCTTCTGGTCCATCATTTTTGTAAAAAAATGACAGGATTCAGACCAAAAAGTCCTGATGCATTGTGTAGCGTCTATGAGAGTCACGTGACAAAAGAATGGACAACTCGGACCAGATGATTCATGAGATGAAAGATTCAATTCCATTTTCTGTGTAACGCACTGCATAGCATGTGTGTGAGTCACGTAATAAAAGTGTCGAGAGGTAAACAACTCGATTCTGTTAACTGTACGTAACCTACAGCGATTTTGCGAAGCTTCGCTAACGTGCGTTTTCCAGTAGAAAAGGAACGAATCACTCTTTGAGACGACTCGTCCTTTTGAATTACATTAAAGAATTGTTCAAAATGAACAAATCGACCCGTCACTAGTACAGAACAGGGGGTTAAGATTTTCAGCATGGAGTGTGTACTATAGCCATGCTATCGCTTATAGCCGTTTGAGATTTGTATACATGCATTTGGGACAAGGCCATGAAATGGAGGGCAATTGCAATAGTGCCCTATTTTGGGAAGAAGAATGCGGTTTTGGATTTGGGATGCGTTTCAGTGCTGTACATT
The DNA here is from genome assembly GCF_946808225.1 of Silurus aristotelis. Taxonomy (NCBI): domain Eukaryota; kingdom Metazoa; phylum Chordata; class Actinopteri; order Siluriformes; family Siluridae; genus Silurus; species Silurus aristotelis. The sequence continues at coordinate 23,447,770 of NC_139590.1, forward strand.
GTGTAAATGATAAAAGCAGAGCAGGAACTGCACTGAAGTCACGGGGGATGAATTGACGTGTGGCACACGGTGGAAATAATGAGTGTGTGTGTTTGTGTGTGGGTGTAAAAGAGAGAGAGAGAGAATGAGAGAGAAAAAGAAAGAAAGCACAAGGCATCGAGGGAGCAATTTGCCCTTTAAGTCGATGAACCGATGGCCAAAGTGGCACCCTGTGGGTCTGGACAGGATCCAGCACTGTGTTGGAGAGTCTACAGGTTCTTTCTGTCTCTTTACACACACACACACACACACACACACATTGAGCAAGAGGAGGTGAAGGTCGATCGAATGTCCGAGCCATGGGAAAGCCTCGCCTCAGCCCGGTTTCCCGGGTTTATATATATGTATGTATGTGTGTGTGTGTGTGTGTGTGTGTGTGTGTGTGTGTGTGTGTGTGTGTGTGTGTGTGTGTGTGTGTGTGTGTGTGTGTGTGTGTGTGTGTGTGTGTGTGTGTGTGTGTGTGTGTGAGA
>NC_139590.1:23453278-23473278 GCF_946808225.1 Silurus aristotelis
TCTATTCTTTCCTATGTATCTTTTATTTATCTTTCTTTCTTATAATCTGTCTATCCATTCCTCTATATGCTTCTTTCCATCTCTTTTTTTCCCCATTCTCTCTTTCTATTCTTTTCTCTTTTTGTTTGTGTACATCTTTGCATTTCTGTTTCACAGTATTTTACAGACTGTCTGTCGTTCTGTCGCACTGATTCTATCTTTCCGTCTGTTTTTCTTACGGTCTCTGTGTCTGTATGTCTCCTCTCTCTGCATAACGGTCTTTCTGCTTGTACTTTCTGTCTGTTTTCTATCTATTTATTGCTCTCTCTCTCTCTCTCTCTCTCTCTCTCTCCAGTGTTGTGTATTTCTGTACATTTTATTTCTCTCCGAGTTTCTCGCTCTCTTTGTATTTCTCTCCTCTTTCTCATTATCCATCTTTCAGTCTGTCACTCTATCTGTCTGTCAGTTTGTTTCTGTCTGCATGGATTTATTTTTATTTTGCCTACATCTCCTTCTCTCACACCGCATGTCTTTTTATTTTTATAGTTCTCTCTCCCTCACCCTCTCTCCCTCTCTCCCTCTCTCTGCCCTTTAACTCTGTGTTGCTATCTGTTTTTCTGTCTCTCACTCTGTCAGTCTTTCACTCTGTTTGCCACCTTCTATCTGCCTTTCTGTCTGTTTCTCTCTACATCTGTTTGGTTTTCTTCTCTCTGTCTTTCTCTCTAAATTGCTCTGCCTTTATCTCTTTCTTACACTCGTTCTATCATACTCTTTCTCTATATATCTCTCCTTGTCTCACTTTGTCTGTCTTTCTATTCCGTTAACAGTCCATCTCTTTCCATTTGTCATTTTCTCTGCCTTTCTTTTCCTCTGTCTCACACAGTCTTCCTTTTAACTCTGTCTTTTTATTTCTCTGTCTATTTCTGTCTATCTTTCATTGTCTTTTTATTCATTTGAATGGATCCTGTCTCTCAATGGCCTCCTGTCTTTGCTCTTCTCCTCTACTTCTTTCTTGTTTTCTTTTGCTATTTATTTCTTTCTATTTTTTGCTTTCCTTTCCTCTAATTCTGTCTCTTATATATAACAAATAACCGAACAAAAGAAAGCGAGAGAGAGAGAGAGAGAGAGAGAGAGAGAGAGAGAGAGAGAGAGAGAGAGACTCTGGCGTCTCACACCCCTCACACTGCAGACGGTTGAGCTGATGGATTGTGTTTGGAGTGAACACGAACGCTGTGCAGGTTTTATTTTTATCACCACTTCTCCTTTAAAGCTCGATTATTAGTGAAACTAGTTTCCTGAAAGACCTTCAAACTTTTTTGGGGATTTTTATTTCAGAAAGGAAAATGTGATTGCTCTGCAGATGTGATGCCAGATGTTCCTACATCTACCTTTTACCTTTTTTTTATGTAGCAACGGGAAGAAGAAAATGGCAAAAGCACATATGGAAAAGCCATTATAACCCCCCCCCCCTCTCTCTCTTCCCTTTTTTTCCCCTCTCCTCTCACTCGTTCTCCTTTCTCTGTTACCCCCCCCCCCCTCTCTCTCTCTCTCTCTCTCTCTCTCTCTCTTGGGCTCTGCAGGGTTCTAGTGAGAACTGCAGCACTGTCCAAAGCGATGACCTCATCCACACTTGTTTTGATTGAGATGTCATTTCTCACTTGCATTCTTTTCTGTAGTCTTCTGCAGAAGCTCAAATCTACACCTCTCTCTCTCTCTCTCTCTCTCTCTCTCTCTCTCTCTCTCTCTCTCTCTCTCTCCCTCTTACTATTTATCTTTTTTCCTCTCTCTACATCCTCTTAGTTTGTGTTGTCTCTCTTTGTGTGAACATGCTGTAGGTGTCCAGGTTTATTGATGTAATCCTGTGTGTGTGTGTGTGTGTGTGTGTGTGTGTGTGTGTGTGTGTGTGTGTGTGTGTGTGTTATTACTATGTTAAAACAGAGGAACAGACTACGACCTTTTTGTAGTAAAATTTTATTCCGTTCTTTCTTTCTTTCTTTCTTTCTTTCTTTCTTTCTTTCTTTCTTTCTTTCTTTCTTTCTTTCTTTCTTTCTTTCTTTCTTTCTTTCTTTCTTTCTTTCTTTCTTTCATTATTATTGTTTTTATATCTTGTTACTAATCCTACAAATAGTTTTTGCTTATCCAGGCAGTTACTGTAGCAACAATAAAGTATTAGCTTGAATTGAAGAAGAGAAATCAACACCTTGTGATATCAGTTAGGGAAAGTAACAGTGTGTATGCGTGTGCGATGCGTGTGCGATGCGTTTGGCACGCGTGTGATGCGTGTGTGACGTGTGATGACACGACTGACGGACTCACACTTTTACACATCTAGTAAGCGGTCTTGACATATTACAACACTTTATCCATGCTTCACCGGCCTGTTTCTCTGCCCTCACTGCTCTGTGTGTGTGTGTGTGTGTGTGTGTGTGTGTGTGTGTGTGTGTGTGTGTGTGTGTGTGTGAGCTGTCTTGCTCGGTTGGCCTTCCTCTGCTCATCCTTGTCCTGGGAGAGTGAGAGTCGTGTTTCCTGTCGAGCGCAGAAGACACACACCTGCAGCGTGAGAGAGTGAAGTGTGGAACAGAGAAATATGTCACATCACTTACTCCCACATTACAGCATGACCTCACACATCGCTGCCTTCTGATTGGCTGCTGCACGATTCTCTCACTCTCTCTTTATCTCTTCCTCTCTTCTTCTCATTCTTCTACTTTCTTCTAATTATTTTACTCTCTTCCACTCATTTTGATCTTTTCTTCCCTTTGTCTTATTGGCTCATTCTTTCATTCTCTCTTTTTATCATTCTCCCAGTGTCCTACTCTCTCGTTTCTGTATTATCTCATTCAGTCTTTCACTCACTCATTTTATCAGTCGCTTTTTCTTTCATTTTATCATTCGCTCATTCTTTCAATCTGTCATTCACTCATTCTTTTATTTTATCATTCACTTCTTTGAATTTAACATTCATTCATGCATTCTTTCATTCTGTTATTCTCCCAGTGTCTTACTCCCTCATTCTCTCACATCAGGAGACTTTCACTTCACACAGACACAATATGAGGGAACATCAGTTACATCACTTCCTGTTTTCACTCATAAATCCTCTTCTTTCTTTCTCTACTTTTTGCCTTCCTTCCTGCACTTCTTTTTTCTTACATTTTTCCCTCCTTCTTTCCTTCCTTTTTGTTTTCTCAGTTTTCTGCACACCTTTTTTATTCCTTTTCTCTGCTTGGTCCTCAACTTCTTTGCTCTTTTCTTTTCTTCTTTCCCTCTCTTTCTCTCCATTCTCAGTGTGTTAGTGGGAGACAGTGTTATATATCGATCGCTTGCTCTCACGTCTCTGTGACTCTTGTATTTGTTAGTAGACGAGTGTTTTGGAGTGAAGTGTATGAAAGCTACAATCTCTCTCTCTCTCTCTCTCTCTCTCTCTCTCTCTCTCTCTCTCTCTCTCTCTCTCTCTCTCTCTCTCTCTCTCTCTCTCTCTCTCTCTCTCTCTCTCACACGTTTGTTTATTTTCCCGTTTGAAGTGGAGAGCGTGTGCCAGCGGGGAGACGAGCGCTACGCAGATGGCATGCGGAACCGAGTGTCAGCTGTTAGCGCGCTGCATCCTCGCGCCGTGTGTTTTAACTTTGGCTCTGGGCCCATGATTGTGTTGAAACACAGGAACGACAGAATATTCTTATCGTTTAACTGGGCTGCAGGAGCCGGAGCTGCAGCGCTGCCCCTGTTCTTCTTTATGCTCGTTCTAAACAGGCTGAAATGTTGATTTAATCCCAGTGAGCTGTGGAGCTGACGTCTCTTCCAGCTCAGGTTTTTGCTGCAGTGTCTGCAGAAATCCAGAGCGAGACCTAAAGAATAATGACGTCAGCTCCGGGGAGGACGAGAAGATCACGCCGAGGACGAGTTTACACAAACAGAGAGAGAGAGAGAGAGAGAGAGAGAGAGAGAGAGAAAGAGAGGGAGAGAGAGAGAGAGACTGCTGAGGGGGAACCACTTTACAGCTACAGTACTATTAGAGAGAACATTAAATGTAACTATAAACGGATAAAACGTATGATCTTTTTTTAACCTTTTCCTGTTTCCATTCAGAAATCTCTCTCTCTTCCCCTCCATGCCTTTTTTCTCCACACTCATCTGTTTGTACACCTCCATCTCTCTCTCTCTCTCTCTCTCTCTCTCTCTCTCTCTCTCTCTCTCTCTCTCTCTCTCTCTCTCTCGTTCTTATTTAACATCCATCTCTCTCGTTACGCTGGTATTTATCTCTCTATTTTCCCCCTCTCTCTTTTACTTTCAACCCCTCTCTACACCTCTTTCTTTATTTAAACCTCTGTCTCTATTTTAGAAAAAGCTTCTTCTGTTTCTTTCTTTCTTACATTGTTCTCTCCTCTGATATTGTGTAGAAAGGGTTATTTTTAGTACATCATGTATTTATTGATTTCTTCAGTGCAGTATTTCCTTCAGTTCACCCTGAGATGTTTCCCAGTTGGTGTGTGAACTTGAAGTTCTGAGAAATCTGTAGTGTCACAAGTGAATTTGTTGAAACTTTGTGCGACTTTAAACATGAACATGAATTTAAAATAATTTGTCTTCTTTATGTGTTCTCTCATTCTGTCGTTCTCTCAATCTCTTGTTCTGTCCTTTTTTCATTCTCTCATTCGCTCATTCTATCATTCTTTTATTTTCTCCTTCTATCATTCTTTCATTTTGTCATTCTTTCCTTCTATCATTCTTTCATTCTGTCATTTCCTCCTTCTATCATTCTTTTATTTTCTCTTTTTATCATTCTTTCATTTTGTCATTCTTTCCTTCTATCATTCTTTCATTCTGTCATTTTCTCCTTCTATCATTCTTTTATTCTCTCCTTCTATCATTCTTTCATTTTGTCATTCTTTCCTTCTATCATTCTTTCATTCTGTCATTTTCTCCTTCTATCATTCTTTTATTTTCTCCTTCTATCATTCTTTCATTTTGTCATTCTTTCCTTCTATCATTCTTTCATTCTGTCATTTTCTCCTTCTATCATTCTTTTATTGTCTCCTTCTATCATTCTTTCATTCTGTCATTCTTTCCTTCTATCATTCTTTCATTCTGTCATTCGCTCATTCTATCATTCTTTCATTCTTTCATTCTCCCAGTGTCTACTCTCTCTCATTCTTCATGTATTCTCTCATACTGTTATTTGTTCATTTTCTCTTCCTCTCATTCTTTTACTTTTTTCCACTCTTTTCTCTGGTTCTTTTCATCTATTTCTCTCATTCTTTCTTTGTCGTTGATTCACCTGCGCATTCACACAGTGTCTTACTCTCTTTCATTTTTTTATTCTCTCATTCTTTCATTCACACACTTCACACAGACACGTTTTAACCTCCATTTTCACTCATCAGTTACATCACTTCCTGTTTTCTTTCTTTCTTTCTTTCTTTCTTTCTTTCTTTCTTTCTTTCTTTCTTTCTTTCTTTCTTTCTTTCTTTCTTTCTTTCTTTCTTTCTTTCTTTCCATTTCAAAAATCATTTATTTCTATTTCTTTCTCTACTTCTTGCCATCCTTCATTGATGCATTCCTTTCTTCCTTCATATTTCTTTTGCCTTCCTTCTTTCTTTACCTCTTATTTTCCCTCTTTCTGCCCATCCATTTTCCTCCATCCTTTCCCTCGCCTTTAAGGTATCATATGGCAGTTTCTGCACTTGGCCACGCCCCCTCGTCCCCTTTCGCTTTATTACTATTGTAAAACAGAATGTGCTTATTTCTAATTATAATCTCACCAGTGTGTCCCTTCTGCAGGCTGATCGTTAAAAACGCAACTCTACGCATTCAAGTCCTTCCATTTTGACCAGCACAATAACACTGTGTCACTTTTACACGTGACGCTTCACTGCTGCGTTTATCTGGATCACGTGCCGCTGTATAACTTCCCGCTCGACGAGTGCGCGAGATTTTTCTTTATGACTTGTAATATCACACAGACGTCGTTTCGCCTTTTTACCCCGAGGACTTTCGCATCTTAAAAGACTACCAATGCAATTCTTTACATCTCTGTCTATTCTCGTTGTAGCTCGCGGCGTTTGCGATGTTGATGTACACGTTCGGATCGTCAGGATGTCTTCTCTCTTTCTTTTATCGAGTCCCAGGTTTAATATGCGATACTGCCTGCAGCATTTCCTGTGATAATAACACATGTATCTAAAGACCTTCTATAGACACACACTCACTTAGGTACCACTTTATTACACACACACACACACACACACACACACACACACACACACACACACATTTAACATTTTTTTAGCAGTTTTAGAGTTAAATCCAAAATACTAATCTGGTTTAATTATACCGCAACACTCGCTGTTGAATTCTGCATCCTGATTGGTTAAAAGGTGTTCATTCAGTTGTCTAAGGCCGTGTTTACACTAATAGTTTTCTGTTTGAAAACGGATTGTCTCTCCATTTCATCCTTTCGTCCTCACTGAGACGGTGTTTTCAGTCAATACGTGGTACCTGAAAACGCTGTTTCCGTGCCACAGTGTGGGCCGTGTGTGAAAACCGCGATTTTTGGAAAAAATTTTAGTCATTGCCATGACCTTTTAAAGAGCCAGAACGTAAATAAAAGGCAGGTGGAAATGATGCAGGTCGAAGCGTCTTACGTTTTGCTCGAGCAGAACAGGGACCTAAACGTTACAGTGGAGATGAGCAGCTTCTGGGAAACAAATAAAAAAAACAACAAAGTGTGGACACGTAGCGGAAAAAAACAATGATCCGGATATGTGTGTTCTCATTCTCGCAAATAAATATTTTCCAATTGTTATTTCTTAAATAATTTCTCCAATAATTGTTTTCTCTATTATTCACGTTTCCATAGTAACAGGTCCTCATAAAACAACTCAGGCGTCATTGATAAGGTGACTGACGTTTACACGATTGTTGTGTACGATTTATAGATGGAAGGACGTTTTGTAACAACTGTAAATGTAACTATAAATGGATAAAACATATTCTGCTAATTATTTTTAGATATTGTAAGTGACTAGAATAATTTTTCGGGTGTTTCCGGCGATTCAACATCAGTACACAAGTGTTTTACTCCTCATTGGATTTTGAGATGCATTGATGAACGATCTGAAACGGTACAATTTAAAGGTTAAAATGGTGTATTTGATAGGAATTTGTAATTGCACACATGCTGGAAGCGAGGACAGCAGGACAGTTGAGGACAGGATGTATATAAGGACTAGGCAGAGGATGCCACAATGATTGTAGTCTTCTTTGAGATTTTAAAAATATCTCCAGGCACTGCTGAGTTGAGTTGAGCTGAGCTGAGCTGAGCTAAGCTTCCCCTCCTGTTTGATGAGGCAGTAGTAAGAAAAATAAACATATGCGCATATTATATATATACACACACACACACACACACACAAAAGAAAAGGGCTAAATGCAGAAATTTTCTCCAGCTAGGGCAGTATCTCAGAAACATAAATCCCACACACACACACACACATTTAAAGCCCATCACACGCTCTACACACATGCATGAGGCCTAGCTTGGAGGGAGATAGACACCAAGAGCTGGCTGTCACTCAGCCATGGAACAAGACGAGAGAGCAGAAAGAAAGAGAGAGAAGGAGAAGGCAACCGTGTCACTTTTTACCCACTGCCTTTTTGTACACTCCAACTCCCTTCATACACTTCTATAGCATGAGGCATCAAACGCACAGTGTGTGTGTGTGTGTGTGTGTGTGTGTGTGTGTGTGTGTGTGTGTGTGTGTGTGTGTGTGTGTGTGTGTGTGTGAAATGTGAAATCTACGTTTTTTATATAGAGGAGTCAGGAGGAGCAGGTGGCTAGAAAGAAGCTCAGACTTACAGGACCTAGACGGTGCTGAGGCTCCAAGGGGCATCACGGAGTGCCGGCTGAGCAAAGATGGTCTTATAGTACAGTTCACATGATACAGGAGTCTTAGATTGTCTGAAATAACGTTTTACACATTTCAGGTGTGGATGGATTTCATCCAGGTGCACACACTACTGATATCAGACTGCTTTAGAAAACTTAAACCATCTCCTTAAGAATGTCTGGAGAATCAGAAGGGTTCCATGGACGAGGTGTTCTTTATGTAGTCATGGGTTCGGTGAGCATTACTTATACAGTTCATGTTTGAATAATTTAAAGGAACGACCCCATAAAGGTTCTAGATTTATTTATTTTTTTAACAAGAGCCACATTCATGGGACTTTTTATTTTTAAAAAAAAATCCATCAGCCATGAACAGGATATGAAATGAAAAAATTCTAGCATCGTCGGTTCCTTCAGAGAACCCTTTGAGAACAGCTTTTTACAAATCCAAGACATCTGGCTTTCTGTAGACTATGTAGGAGAAAGTAAATACATTGCATTCTTCCACCTAACCTCTTTTTCTCCATCTATCCTTCTCTTTTGCAGCAGACAGACGACGCAGCACAGACAGACAGCCAGCAACAGACGCAGTCCTCCGAAAGCTCAGAAAACAAGTCGCAGCCGAAGCGACTCCACGTCTCCAACATTCCCTTCAGGTTCAGAGATCCAGACCTCAGGCAAATGTTTGGCGTGAGTACCGTGCCCTCTCACAGTCTCAGCTCGGGTGTTTACTGCGCTGCGGGTCACCAGTATTATTTTTATTGTAATATGTTCAGGTTTAAGATTAAAAAGGTAAAGATTTTTTTTTATGCTTTTGTAAAAAAAAAGGCTAATGTTACCAATCTAGCCCAAATGTTTGGGGAATGGTATAAACCCTTACTAAAAATTACCTTAGAAATTGTGCCAGGTATGCTCTTTATTTTTAGCATGCTAGCATTGAATATTATAAAAATGTATAAGAATATAAAATACATGTGATTAAAAATAAGTTATGAAAATAGAGTAGCTTGTTTTAGCTTCAAAATCTTAATGACTGAAACTTGCAACGTTTTGGAAATTCTGTCGGACCTTCGCTAGAAAATTAATTGCGTAAAAATATTGCATGAAATCGTCTCAGAAATCCAGTCAAGTTGATAAATTTTTGCTACCTGGCTAGTACACAGTTTCAAAATTGACAAGTATTATATAAAATCCTTTCAGAATACCTGTCAGATTAGCACCGTGTTGCTAGCTAGTTAGAATGTTTATGAATACAATTTCAAAATCAGATTAACTACCATTTTTAGCTAGCGTTAGGAGCGATGATAGCCAAAAACCAAAATAAATCATTTGTGAATGGGACTTGCAACAATCCTGTTAGCACACGTTAGATATTTTGCTAGTATTAGTGATGATTTTTATTTTTTTAAGAATATGAATGATCATAATACTTGACAGAAATATGAATAATAATCTTTTCTATTTTCTTTCAGCAATTTGGTAAAATCTTAGATGTTGAGATCATTTTTAATGAGAGAGGATCTAAGGTATGTATTACAATCCATTTCCTTTGCATGCTTTCAATAAAAATATATTATAGAGTTTTGATAATTATAATAATAATAATAATATTTAAATGCTCTATTAAAATACAGTGTTGCTATTGTTCTTGATTTATTCATAAAAAACTGGGAATGTAATTGACTGTAATTTTATTCGATGTCTTTCTTTATTTTAACACACAAGCTATTGTGAGAAAAGCGTTTTTGCTAACACTTTAAACAAAGCTGCTGTAGATCTGCTGTTAGCTCCCTGTGTGAGCCCCGGATTCTCTCATGATACACTATTTACTTTAGTCGTAATAGTACTAGAAGATTTTTTTTATTTACGTTTCTATACAGTTCGATCTATTGTTTAAAATGTTAACACAGTCTCATGCTGGCAAATTTACAAGAATTTGTAAATTTTTCAAGTGTTTGGGGGTTCAATAGTGCGTCCACTTTCACGATCGTGTCGGGGTGTCGATGCTAGGTTATGTAACGTTCACTACAAGGACCAAAGTATTCGGACACCTGACTTTTCCAGCAGTTTGTGGTTCTTCCTGAAAAAATCTTACCACAAAGTTGGAGACACAACTGTATAGGACGTCTTAAGATGCGGTATTATTCAATTTTATATTCAATTCAGCCCCAAACCTGTTCCAGCATAAAAAGTTTACATGGGTGGGAGTGGAAGATCTCCTGCTGTAGAGCTCCAGTCCCATTGAACACCTTTAGGATGAATGTGAACACTGACTGCACCCCAGGTCACTTCACCTACATCAGTACATGACTTTACTAACACCCACGTAACTGAAGGAATCTCCACAAAATCTAGTGGAACATCTTCCCAGAAGAGTGGAGCTCATTATAACAGCAAAATGGAGACTAAATATGGAATGTTCTAAAAGAAGCAAATACCAATCTTATTGCCAGGTGTCCACAAACATTTCTCTATAGTATATTAATTGTTAACATTATTTAACAGGTTTGCTTTGCATTTTATTAGAAGATATAAAAAGGTTAGGGTTGCTGTTAAGTTTCTACTTTATTGCACGACTTAATTAATATAAAATCAAACTATATCTAACTTTAAAAAAACAGATTTTTTTATTATATACATGTAATAATCTTCTTCGCTGGTTAGTTTGAAGATATATTTTTAGAAGATGTAACGCAATTACGAATTCAAAACCATTTTTATGAAGCAGTTTATAAAACTATATATGAAACTTAGAGGCGGGGCTTGTGTTCTGACTATTTTGTACAGCAAAAACCAACCAATTCTATTTGTTCAGATTTGTATCCATTTTTAATGAATGTAAAAAAGAAAAATCGAAGATTGTTGTTACTTAAAGGTCGTAACTGAAATAATTTAGAACATCGTCAATGATAAATTCCCGACATGATGCGAGGCGCTGTAAGAAAAGGGGGCGGGGTTAGTCGCATTCACTATTATCTCGATTTCTTAAAATTTGCCATGAGATTGTGTTTTAAATGATTTGTTCCGAGTTGAATTTTATCTCTGTCTTTCTCAAAGTCTATGTGCCCTAATAGCGATACCTTTTTTAAACATGCTATTTTTGTTAATATTTATTTATTTAAAAATGATTGATCAGATGGGAAAGAAGATTTTTTACATTTTTTGAGCAGATTTAACTATTAAAGTTATAGCTACAATGACTTTAGATAATTTTTCGTTGTTTTTTTTTTTTTTTCTTTCTTTTCTTTATTGTTTTCTTTAGAGGTTCTAACTGAACTGGTAAATTATTGTTCACGCCTTTGGCTTAATGGTTGCCCGTCTTGATGCTTGCATGGCGCAGGGGCAAATTAAAAGGAGCAGGGAGGTCTGTAAAAGCAGCAGCAGCAGTAATGTGTAAGAGAATGGCAGCGAGGTAGAGCTCAAGGGGTTTTTTATCACTCTTATCGTTTTTTTGGTTGGTCCTCGTGATCGTTTTTTTCTGACTGAATTAATGATGTGCATGTTGTTCTCCCCCCTCTCCCACCTGCATGCAGGGTTTTGGTTTCGTAACTTTCGAAAGTAGTGCTGATGCGGACAGGGCGAGGGAGAAATTACACGGCACGGTGGTAGAAGGCCGTAAAATAGAGGTGCATGTAACAAATATTTCCCTTCTCGAAAAAACAGTACTTTTTATGTTGTTTTTTTTTTTTTCTTTCTATGTTGCTTTTTTATCAGTGTTTTTTTTGTGTCTGCTTTACTGTCATTTAATACGTCGATTCCTCTTTTACATATGTGTGTGTGACCTCACCTCTCAACCCCCTCCCTTCCCTTCCTCCCCTCCCCCAAAAAAACCCCGCCTCCTGACCTTTTACCCGTCTGGTTTCGCCTCACTCATTGAACTCTGACAGTTGTATCGCTTCGATATCCGTCTTCTCTAACAGCGCTTATCGTTTTTTTTTTGTGGGTTTTTTTCTCCCTTTAAGTTGCCATCGGCTTGTTTTTTTTTTTATCTCGTTTTTGTTTCTTATTTAACAAGCAAATGGGTGCAGCGTGTCGATACGGCATAAGCGAGCAACCTGCTTTAATCTGATGAGGCCTTATTGCGAGGTTGATCAGGAGATTTGCGGCAGCTGCAAACCTAGACAGCCTGTACATCTAACAGGAAGCCCCCTAATTGCCCCCACTTTTTTTTTTCAAATTTCGTTCTCAACTTGAAATAAAAATAGACTTAAAAAAAAATGACATTTTCAGAGAGAAAAATTGCATTATGCAACTGCGAGGAAACAATGAGTCTCGCCACCACCGGTTTCCCACTCAACACTGTCTCCACTTCTTTCTTTTCCTACTTTTTTATTTTTATTTTCCGATGTGACGTGTTGTCGCATTTTAGTAAGACATTGCATATTTTGCTTCTCATCCCCTCCCCTCCCTTTCTTCTCCTACGGTAGCCCGTAGAGCCCTTCACCAAACTCTCACTAGCCAATACACACACGCTGAAATCCCAATGGTAAGTGGAGAAATCCATCTGCCATCTCGCGCTGCAAACCACGTGACCTTTTTTATTTTTGATATTTTTTTTCCTTCTTTATTACGTTCTCCTTGATACTGTTTCTCTTGGTACACGTGGACTTTATTAGATGCGTGACAGGCACTGATTGGCTTGGACTTGATTCGTTGCACATCTTACTCCGACTGTTAACTCCATTTATTGTGTTAACCAGTGCACCCTTTTTTTATTATTATTATTATTTTTTTTTAGCTGTCGTTCAATCTGGAATGTGTTTCTTTCTTACGTTTTTTATTATTTCCTTTATTTTTATTCATTTGATTTTTCTTGCAATGACACAAAAAAGGCTCTTGGCCCGAGTGTTTGAATGCTCAGTGTTGCTTCCTTTCCAACAATTCCGATCTACTTCTCAAGTTTTCGTGTATGTTGCACAACAGCTCACTTGTTTGTCCTTCTGTTTTCCTTTCTTTTTTCTTTCATCCTCCTCCCTCTTTCCACTGCATGTTCTTTCATGTGTGATAAGCATTTCGTTTGTTAAGTGCATTTGTGTGTGTGTGTGTGTGTGTGTGCGTGTGTGCGTGTGCGTGTGTGTGTGCGTGTGTGTGTGGGTTTATTTATTAGATTTTTTTTGCTTTGTTTTTGTTTGTTAGTTTGTTTTTTCACATTGTTTTCCTTTCAGATTTGCTCTTATGTTTTGATGGTGCATGCTGAACAATCTCTTCATGATGACACTGTTGTAAATGTTGATTTTATTTGCTTTGTATGTCCTTTTCTTAGTATTGATGAATGAGATCTGTTTAAAGTCTACTCTTGCTTATGACAACTGTAATTATTCGGATTATGTTCATATATATTTTAGCGTAATGCATGCAGACTGTTTCAACATTTGATGCCGTTCGGTCTTGTGACGTACTGACTTTGCTCTCGTTGTGCTCAGGTGAACAATGCGACGGCGCGAGTAATGACAAACAAAAAGACAGTCAACCCATATGCAAACGGTAGGAATGCAATTTTCATCTGTTAAACAATGTTTAAGAATCAATAAATCAGTGCAATAAATAAAAAATATATCGTTTTTTATAAAAACAGTGTAAACAGGACTCAGATCAATTAGTGATTCTGGAGCTGAGAGCGTGCAAAATGGAAGCTTCTTAGCTAGAGGATGTGATGCAACGTCTAGCAGATATTTGAACCTTAATAATTACAGGTCGACCGATGGATAGTGGATTTTACTGACAGCTAGGTTAAATCATTCTTGCCGATAAGCAAATAATCAACTGACTGTTTTTAAAATGGATACTGAATAAAAGAAACTAAACAAAACATACCACTTTGTGAAACATTGTTCTGAATTTTGTTAGAAAAGAAAAAAAAAGTACTGAATCATAAAAATGTGCCAAATGAAATAAATATGATTTTATGAATTATATTAATAAATATTTTGGAAAATAAGACATGCATTCAAACTGAAACAAATAGTAGCAAAAAGGATACATACAAAATTTAAAAAGACTATTTAAATATAAACAGTGTGGGCATCAGTGATTCACCTCTAGAGGCTGCTCTCGTACTGTATAATGCAACCTGGAAAAACTATCCGTAAGAATTTTTGCTGATAGGCGTTAGTTTTAGCAATCAACTATCAGTGCCCTTTAATCATCAAAACCGCCGAATCGGTCTAACCTCTATTAATAATCACCCGAGATGCCCACAAACAAGGTATTGAACAAGGTGAGTGGGCTTTTGTTAAATGGAATGTGTGTAGCGTTTTTTTATCTCGGTTTAAACATCAGTAAGTGGTCAGAGTTCCTTGAGGACACGTCTGAGCTTAATACAAAGTGATACAAAAGGCAAGATTGTTCCTTTAACGCAAATAAAGTCTGATTAATAGATTTATCCTGCTTTCTTTACCGTCTGTCTCACTGTTATTTTCACCACAATGACTAGTTCAGAAAAAGATATGAATTGATAAAGTGGCTTAAAAAACTGTATTAATGCTCCATGTTTCCGAATGAGAGATGAGACCTGAGACAAACAGAACGATCCTGAGAGCTCTTGTTCTTTACGGTAAAAAAACAAAACCGCTTTGGAACTTACAGATATCAACGAATTCTAATTCCTCATCTCTTTTTTTTTCGATTCAGGCTGGAAGTTGAATCCTGTGGTAGGTGCAGTCTACAGCCCAGAATTCTATGCAGGTGAGCATGTGTGTGGGATCTACAGACATCTGCTCGTAATGCCCCCTACAGACATTCATACAAACCATGATTCAGATCATCATCAAGGCATGAGAAAGTCATTAAAGTAGAACTGGAAGAAAAAAAACCTTTTTATACAGTACATGTGACTTACTGAGACATTTCACCTGAATCTGAGTAGCATTTAAAACTTTTATACGACACTGTGATAGAAAACTGTAAAAAGCAGGCAAAATTTCTCCAAGGCACCAATTTCCTTAGTCTCTGTGAATGTTGAGGAGCAGATTTGAAGCCTGGAGATCATCAGAGTTCTGGCCTGAAAACGTTAGTGCTCGGGTTTCAGAATTTTCTTTGCTTCATGTTGGTTCTTTCGGTGGAACATGAGCTGCTGAGAAAGACCTTGTTGTAATGATCATTTGTAAGTAAACAAGTTTTATCCATCCATTAAAAAAAAAACTACAACAAGAAATAGGCAGTTATTAAATGTTAATACATTTATCCTGGTCAGAAATGCAGTGGATTTAAAGTCTCCAATTTTTTGCATGCCTTTTTCCTTGGAGGAAACCAGAGAGCTCAGAGGAAACCCAGAAGCTCACAGAAAGAAACCCGAGCTCAGGATGGAACTGTGAAGTTAATTTATGGGTGAACACAACCGTAAGAGCCAGACTGATAAACAGAGCAGATAAATGTGAAAGAAATAACGATTGTGTATGGTAGTTATGGTGAAGAAGATCAGGAACTGGAGACACTCTTCATCATTTATTTAAAACCGTGTCGTTCTCCTTCACCATTGCAGCAATCTGTATCGATAAGTCACTGTTTCCATTTCAGCCGAGTGTAAAGTCTCCGGAGTGAACCGCAGGCTTCTCCAGCACAGGGTTTGGCATAGACTTGGTTTTGGCACTGGAAAAGTGTGTGTGTGTGTGTGTGTGTGTGTGTGTGTGTGTGTGTGTGTGTGTGTGTGTGTGTGTGTGTGTGTGTGTGTGTGTGTCGCCCCACCAGCAGGGGGCTTGTGGACTCCGTTGCAAACCCAGCATGCATCTGTGAAAACAGCAGGATTGAGAAAGGATGCAAGCTTCTGGGGTCTGTTTTCATTTCCAACTCCAGATAGGAGGAAGGAAGCAGACGCTGGAGGAGACTTTTACCTTTTCTTTCACAATAAATAATGTGATAGCAAGATCATTGTCATTACATTCGAGAATCAAAGAAAAGCCAGTTTAGGTAAGCAGATGGAAAGAGCAAAAAAATAAATAAATAGGCAAAAAAAATTATTTTAGGAGGAAATCGAGGAACTTTGGTTTTTTTATTTTTGTGGGGAAGTTTTAGGTGATCCATCGTAGGAACATGAAATCGATTTGTCTTCATCTCACTTTTTCATTCTTTCAGAACGAAGGAACCCATCAGATGCTCTGCCATTTTGGCCTAATTATAATTAGAGGGTCATTAATGTGGCATGATTGGCCTGACTCTGAAAGGCATTTCGAACCGCTTCGCTTGATTGAGGGTTAAAAAAAATGGCCGTTGGCATCGCAGTGCATCTTTAATTACAGCAAAAATAAATCAGCACGAGTGGCCCATTCTGGAGACGCCATGTTTTCAGAAGGCTCTTATTCTGAGTGTATGCTTCTGATTTATGAGATGGACTGCTCTGTGACCTGGAGTCTCAAGCTCAATTTCATTAACACCTTACATCTCTAGTGCCAACAGAGTAAACAGAACCTACACACACACACACACACACACACACACACACACACACACACACACACACACACACACACACATTAGGGCTGTCAATCAATTAAATTATTTAATTGTGATTAATTGTGATTATGATTAATTGCATGATGATGAAATATTGATGCTTTTTGCAAATGTATGTTTATTATTAGTGAAACCAAACTCAACATAGAGCATGAAGACAAAACATTCCTGTAAATGTTTTAAAGTAATGATGGTGTTTCAAATTACGTAAATAATCCAGACGCCAAACCGGACTTTTGCTATGTTTCCACACGGATGGTTTTAATTGCCGGATGTGTGCGTCATGGGGGATTTTGGTGTGTAATCTATTATTTATAAATACAATTTTTGTTGTTAAAATTTATTTGCATTTTAACAACCCTATTTATATATTTATATATTTATATACACCTAACATTCACTGTAAAGTGTTTTATAAGAATGGTGATAGTGTGAGTGCGTCCACCAGGGTCGCCAAATCTTTGTTCTAAAATTTACCCTTTCTCTGCGCCACTGTGTGTGTGTGTGTGTGTGTGTGTGTGTGTGTGTGTGTGTGTTTATATATATATAATGTGCATACATACAATATAGTGTATATAAATATTCAGTGGCATGTTTGTTCCTCTGCGCTATTGAATTCTGGATTCTGATTGGTCAGAAGGTGTTTAGTTTTTCTATAGCAGCAACTCCGACAGATGTTCAGCTATCACAAGTTTTTATTACTGCTCTTGTTATATACTTTGATTTCCATAGTAACAGCTCATTCACAGGTGCAAACTTTAGTGCAGAAATGTGTTATTGAGATGCTGTAGATTTCTGTGTGTTTATTGAAGGAGTCTCCAGATGTAGGGGGAAAAGAGGAATGTATAGTTTGCAGTGTCTTAGCTTTATGTGATGTTATTGATGTCAAAAGAGAGACCAGTAAATGAATGATTGTTTATAATGTGTTTATGATCGAGGGTTTTATTTATATATATATATATATATATATATATATATATATATATATATATATATATATATACAGTGAGGAAAATAAGTATTTGAACACCCTGCTATTTTGCAAGTTCTCCCACTTAAAAATCATCTAAATCTAAAAAAAAAAAATCCAGAAATCACAATATATGATTTTGTAACTATTTATTTGTATGATACAGCTGCAAATAAGTATTTGAACACCTGTCTATCAGCTAGAATTCTGACCCTCAAAGACCTGTTAGTCCGCCTTTAAAATGTCCACCTCCACTACATTTATTATCCTAAATTAGATGCACCTGTTTGAGGTCATTAGCTGCATAAAGACACCTGTCCACCCCATACAATCAGTAAGAATCCAACTACTAACATGGCCAAGACTAAAGAGCTGTCCAAAGACACTAGAGACAAAATTGTACACCTCCACAAGGCTGGAAAGGGCTACGGGGAAATTGCCAAGCAGCTTGAGGAAAAAAGGTCCACTGTTGGAGCAATCATTAGAAAATGGAAGAAGCTAAACATGACTGTCAATCTCCCTCGGACTGGGGCTTCATGCAAGATCTCACCTCGTGGGGTCTCAATGATCCTAAGGAAGGTGAGAAATCAGCCCAGAACTACACGGGAGGAGCTGGTCAAGGACCTGAAAAGAGCTGGGACCACCGTTTCCAAGGTTACTGTTGGTAATACAGTAAGACATCATGGTTTGAAATCATGCATGGCACGGAAGGTTCCCCTGCTTAAACCAACACATGTCCAGGCATGTCTTAAGTTTGCCAATGACCATTTGGATGATCCAGAGGAGTTATGGAAGAAAGTCATGTGGTCAGATGAGACCAAAATAGAACTTTTGGGTCATAATTCCACTAAACGTGTTTGGAGGACGAAGAATGATGAGTACCATCTCAAGAACACCATCCCTACTGTGAAGCATGGGGGTGGTAGCATCATGCTTTGGTGGTGTTTTTCTGCACATGAGACAGGGCGACTGCACTGTATTAAGGAGAGGATGACCGGAGCCACGTATTGCAAGATTTTGGGGAACAACCTCTTTCCCTCAGTTAGAGCATTGAAGATGGGTCGAGGCTGGGTCTTCCAACATGACAATGACCCGAAGCACACAGCCAGGATAACCAAGGAGTGGCTCTGTAAGAAGCATATCAGGGTTCTAGCGTGGCCTAGCCAGTCTCCAGACCTAAACCCAGTAGAGAATCTTTGGAGGGAGCTCAAACTCCATGTTTCTCAGCAACAGGCCAGAAACCTGACTGATCTAGAGAAGATCTGTGTGGAGGAGTGGGCCAACATCCCTCCTGCAGTGTGTGCAAACCTGGTGAAAAACTACAGGAAACGTTTGACCTCTGTAATTGCAAACAAAGGCTACTGTACCAAATATTAACATTGACTTTCTCAGGTGTTCAAATACTTACTTGCAGCTGTATCATACAAATAAATAGTTACAAAATCATACATTGTGATTTCTGGATTTATTTTTTTTTAGATTATGTCTCTCACAGTGGACATGCATCTACGATGACAATTTAAGACCCCTCCATGATTTCTAAGTGGGAGAACTTGCAAAATAGCAGAATGTTTAAATACTTATTTTCCTCACTGTATATATATATATATATATATATATATAACCCTCGATCATAAACACATTATAAACAATCATTCATTTACTGGTCTCTCTTTTGACATCAATAACATCACATAACGTGATGAATAACTTGTAAGGAAATGTAAATATTACAGCAGTAATAATTCCTGCAGTAAATTTCCTACGAATACGCAAACGTTTCCCGGTTTGAAGCGAGCGATTGCTGAGCGGTGAGGAACAATGCGCAGCGACCCCGACACGTGTAAGGAGACGATTAAACATGTACATTAATTAAGTCCTCTTTTTTCGAGCACATTTGAACAGCATGCACACTTTGAGATAAAACACCATTCGGATTACAAAGCCAATAAAGACAGACGAGAGGAGAAGAGGAGAAGTCCGGCTCAGAGCCAAAGCATTGTCTTCTGAAAGTACAAAGCAAAACAAAAAAAAAAAGCTTTTCAAATTTAATTGCTCTCATTTTGCCTCCTCACCTTTCCAGTTTTGCAAGCGTGGAGTTATTTTCACGTCGAACACAACAACAGACGCTCGTGTATTTTACTGCTGACACTGCTGAAGCACAGGGTTACAGTGTGTCTGAGGAAGTTCATTTTACTTCTTCAGTTTTAGCATCGAGTTCTGATACTGAATGATTCTGATTACAATCCCATACTGACCTCCTTCTGCTAGTGCTTTCCAACTTCCTGAAAACTTTTAACAAAATGTACACATTTCTTTAAGAACAATACAAAAACAACAGCGCAGTGATTTTGCCAAAAATGCCTCAGGATTAACGTTACGAGATTTGCAGCGAGTTCTAGAGACGAGTGTGTGCAGAAAAACCCCCCGTGAAAGAAAAATGTGTGTTCAGTAATAAATGGCAATAATTTGTGACCAAGAACTGATATGTAGATCGATTTCTCGTCGCTAAACTGTTTCTCGCGTTCTCGAGGTACCGCAGCACTACGGAGACGGAGGCGTGTCCTGAGAGTCACATAGAACACAGATTAACATGGCAGAGGTAGAGCTGTAACTTCCTGCAGACACTACAGGAAAAGAACGTCTGGTTTTATTTACTCTATTTCCTTTCTGGGGCGTGTGTTAGAAGTCAGAAGGCTCTTAAGTAGATTGATGATT
>NC_139590.1:23475778-23518278 GCF_946808225.1 Silurus aristotelis
TGTTCATCGTAACTTCGCTTCCTGTTATGGAATGCCATCCGTTTACCTTCAGTTTTTCCTTCCTCTGATTTTTAATTCCCTTTATATAATGAAATATGTGTTGCTTTTGAGGTTTCTACATGCAAATGCACCAATTTAGGAGTTATGAAAATGCCGTTGCTAGGAAACAGGGAGAACGTTGAACGCTGTCGCTAGCTACGTGCACAAATGAAGCTAATCAGCATTTAGCTAGAAGTAAATAGTTCGTGTCGAATGATGATGATGAATGTGAGACCGAGTTGTCCGGAATGTCAACATTTTTTAGGAAAAGTCTCCACGTGACTCAAATTTAGCTTTAGCATCCGCTAACTACTGTAGGACTTCTGAAGAGGGAAATGTAAGATCTCAACCTAAAGGGGCTTTTATTTTCTTCCGTGTCCATGAACCAGAAAGAGAAAATAAACTGTCCAGCACCTTATTGACTGACTTTATAGCATCGTGCGCTCCTGCATTGATTTCACCCTGTGAAAAGAAAGGCTGTTTTATTTTATTACCTTATTGTAGAGTCATAGGGTTAGCCTGGTAGCTAATTCCTGACATTCCCTCTCTCTAGAACGGCCTCGCTTACTAGCAACTTCTGTCTGACTTGGCAACTTGGTTTGTTTCTTCCCCCCCTACAGACTATGTGTTTAATGTGTGAATGATGATCAGGTTTATTGTTTCGCACGAAGCACCATGTTGTTTTTATTTCTCCATTTTCTTCTCTAAAGCGGCCATTTTGTGAATCGTAGCAGCTCCATACACACCCTTCTAAAGCACATTAAAAATGAAACCCTTTTTGGCTGACAGATGCTGTTTCAGCAACTAATTCCCGGTTCGTGTGTGTGTGTGTGTGTGTGTGTTTGTGTGTGTGTCTGCAGTGCCAGGCTTCCCGTACCCAGCTGCCACGGCGGCTGCAGCCTACAGAGGGGCACATTTAAGAGGGAGAGGACGCACCGTCTACAACACATTTCGGGCAGCAGCTCCTCCACCACACATCCCAGCATATGGAGGGTAAGAGACCAAACACACACACACACACACACACACACACACACACACACACACACACACAAGCCTAAATGCAGTAAAGAAAAGATCACAGCACTTCCATTTTAAATGGTCTTTGATCATCGTTTAAACAAATTTCACATTTTACATATCTGTTTGTTCGTATTTTTGTTTTTCATGATTTTCTTTAGCCATGCTGGCATCCAGGGGTGTGTAAGAGAGCAGAATTGGCACTGTATAGACAGGGCATGCACTCTCCCCTGTAAATCAAAACAAACACTGGCCAATCGTGACTGTTTATGAGCTCGTGTATGCGGAAGAGGGCAGATAGCAGCATGTTTGATTTACGTCCCAGATTCGAGTCGATTCGTTTTCTCGTTCACTAGAGTTCAATTTAAATGCAAGAGCAAACCTGGTTCACTTCAGGAAGGTTCTCACTCGCCTAAAGAACCACACCAGAATGAAGAACACGCTCAGGTTCAACAAAAAAAATGAATGAAAAAAAAAGATATAAAATGTAAATATTGTTACTATTTTGGTCAGTAGTGTGACACTAGAGTTTCTTTCAAACCTACAGGAAGTTTTAACGCTTTAATATAAATGTGTCGAGAAGGCGTTTTGTATTCTTCCGAAACCAACGTTTTTTTTAAGAAACAAAAATCTCATGAGTCGCCTCCAAGAGTCTACCTGACAGAAGCGATTGCGATGGCGGCGCGTCTCACTTCGAAATTGTTCCCTCTAACGTCGTTCCCGTAACACGGTTACCGCAAAACCTGGGCCGTATTTTCAATGACTCATTTGGTCTTATTGCGCTTTATGAGAGACGCTCGCACTCTCGCATGCCCTGATTTCCTGCGAGGATCTTTTTTTTTTCTCACTTATGCCGTCTTCCTCTGGGATTCTGCAGAAAGAAGAAATCACACAGCAATCTCTCTAAATCAGTAATACACCCAATAAACAAATATCAAACCCAGAAGTAAAAAAACTCCATTCAATTGAGGACATTAAATAAAAGCTTCAATTGTGTACGATTGAATATTGCTGCATATTTCTTTTTTTTATCCAACCTGTTTTTTTATTCTTTTAAGATTCTTTATTGCTGTAAATGGATCTGAAAGAGGAATAGTTTCAGTGTTTGTGTGTGTCTGAGTGCAGTTTTCTACGTGCTCATGTTATTTAAACCCGGATTATTAGTTGAACCACGTTTGTACTTGAATGGGAATATGAATTTACCTGAAATTACTCTCTCTCTGTGTGTGTGTGTGTGTGTGTGTGTGTGTGTGTGTGTGTGTGTGTGTGTGTGTGTGTGTGTGTGTGTGTGTGTGTGTGTGTCTCTTTCTCTGCAGTGTCGTGTACCAGGATGGATTTTATGGTACAGATATTTATGTGAGTATTAGCTGTTACTGATACTATACACC
The DNA here is from genome assembly GCF_946808225.1 of Silurus aristotelis. NCBI lineage: Eukaryota > Metazoa > Chordata > Actinopteri > Siluriformes > Siluridae > Silurus > Silurus aristotelis. The sequence continues at coordinate 23,478,226 of NC_139590.1, forward strand.
AGTTTATTCATCTTTTTTTTATTTTATTTTTTTTATCTGCATTTAGTGAATATGACAAAATAAAATTCTATTCACAGAGATCAAGTTTTTCAAACACACAAATTTTAAATAAATGATGCTAAATACGACAAAAACATTTATTACAATTTATTATTTCTATTACAGTAACAGTTGAAGTCAGTTGAAGAAATGGCAATTAATGAAAGTTCACTGTGTTAAATTATTGATATTTTTTGGTTATATTTATTATAAGAAATGCATGAATTGGTGTATTGGTGCGAAATATTATACAAGATTAAACTGTGATTAAAATATGTTTCATTAAATCTTTATAACATATAAAATGTCGAAGAATATCAATATTACTTATTTGTTTATTAAAATGTGTATATTTATTTTTATATATTTATTACAAAATCATTGTCATTACATTAGATTAGATTAGATTAGATTAGATTTATTTTTTTAATAAAATGTTTTACTCTTACTAGTGAGCTCTAAAAAATGCAGATTAATCCCAAAAAGTTTTAACGCACGAATAATTTTTAGAGGTGTTTTTAATACATTTAGCTTAGAGACCTTCAGCTCTTATCTCCACCCCCACCTGCCCACAGGGGTCAGTTAATATCTGTTTTATTACATGTAATATCATTATATCTGCAGATTTCATTATTTTTGTGTAAGTTTGTGAGAATCACAGAATCAGCTCTTCCTTTTCTAAAATCTCAAATAGAAATGAATTCTATGGAGTAGACAAGACGAAGTAAGAAGAATAAAAAAAAAAAGGGATTTTGAAGATCAGTATGGCTTTAAGGTTATTGGAAATAACTTTGGATATTTAGACACACAGATATTTACCTGCTCTTTTATTATAACTTACAACTCCTGGTCCTTCACAATGTTTATTCTGGTATGAAACAAGAAACGCTACAATTATAGAAGTGGCTTTAAGCAGTACTACCTCTAGATTAGAGTCTGGATCAGATTTATCATCCTCACTCATGCAGATGAAATAAAGACGTTGGTGTTAATTCTGACGATGAGGCAGGTGTTTCTCTTTGCTCGCTGGTGCCCCCTTTCCATCAAATACTTTTAGTACTGTGCAAACCGCCAGAAAGACTCCTGTCATTAATTGTACGAAAATAAAAGGCTGTTACACGTCCTGAAAAACCAGGAAAATGTATAGACTTGTTTAACAGTCATGAGAAAGAGAAAAAAGAAAATAAAACGTCCTGGAAAATCGGCGAAGTCGTAAAAACAAAAGGCCGAGATCACATTGTTTGTAGTTTCTTCAGAAAATTAAAAAAGACTACAATAATGAGCAGATCTGCTGTGCTTTGTAAGAAATAAAACCCCTCGTGGTGTGATGTTAGTGGGTTGATTTTTTCCTCTCAATGCACATCCTGTAGAGCAAAATAGTTACTTTATTTTTTATTAATAACTTATTCATTATATAGCAGTTATAAGCATTAATTGTCATTCTATTGGAAGCTCAATGATTAAGATGTTGCTCTTCAAATGGGTTTAAATCCCAGCACCACTAAGTGGCCACTGTTGGGCTCTTGAGCAATGCCCTTAAATCTCAAGCGCTCGGTTGTATAAAAATAAGATCGTTGTGAGTCGGCCCAGATAAGGGCGTCTGAAAAATGCCGTAAATGTAAATTCCCTCACCAGACCTTTTTTTTTCTTCTTCTTAAAGAGGGAAAAAACAGAACACTGCTTCCTTTTTAAACCTACAATGTTACCTGACACTGAAAACTACTTCCATAAACCTAAAAAGGAAATGTTGTCACGTTCATGTTTTTTGTTTGTTGAGTAAGCAAACCTTTTTTTGTCTTTATTACTCTCAGATAATGCAGATTGTTAATCATACAAGTCCATGTGAGCGAGCTGTTGCTTATCGGAAACGATAACAAATTAGAACCAGGGCATTAACACCTACAATCTTCTTCCTCTTTCGGCTTTTCCCATTAGGGGGCGCCACAGAGGATCATCCGTCTCCATACCCCCCTGTCCTCTACATCTGTCTCTTTCAACCCAACTACCTGCATGTCTTCACTCATCACATCCATAAACCTCCTCCTTGGTCTTCCTCTTGTCCTCCTTCCTGGTGGCTCCATCCTCAGCATTCTCCTACTGATTTACCCCATGTTCCTCCTCTGCACATGTCCAAACCATCTCAATCTCTCCTCCTTCACTTTGTCTCCAAAACGTCCTACATGCGCTGTCCCTCTAATAAACTCATTTCTAATCCTGTCCATCGTCGTCACTCCCAACGAAAACCTCAACATCTTCAGTTCTGCTACCTCCAGCTCCACCTCCTGTCTTTTACTCAATGCCACTGTCTCTAATCCATACAACATCTCAGGTCTCACCACAGTCCTATAAACTTTCCCTTTCACTCTCACAGATACTCTTCTATTACAAATCACTCGTGCTATCACTCTTCTCCACCCACTCCACCCAACTGCACCCTCCACTTCCCTCCCTCTCATCCACACACATGTACTCTGTCTTACTCCTACTGACTTTCATTCCCCTTCTCTCCAGCGTGTACCTCCACCTCTCCAGGATCTTCTCCACCTGCTCCCTACTCTCACCACTAATCACAGTATCACATTAATACTGATATGATGTTGATATAAACGTGCCGTTATAGAAACCGAGGCCTCCTGATCGAACATGACGTCGAGACGTGCCGTAATTGGAAAATAACTGCAATGTTTTATTCCCTACTTGTCTCACACATTTACGCGTCACTCTCGTATCTACAAATGTCACAGTGAGAATTAGAGAGAAATTACAAGCGCAGTAGCAGGTGTGACAATTATCGTCTCTTTTACACAACAGCACTTGGCCAGACAAACACACACCCACTCAGGAGCACTCCATCCCCAGCAGCAGGGTTTAGTGGTGCAGATACGCCAACCGTGTCCACACACACACACACACACACACACACACACACACACACACACACACACTTTCCGTCACCCTCGCTCTCATCCCCTTTTCTTGCTGCGAGTCATAAAGATAAATGATGGCTCGGCTCCAGATCGGTATTAAACTCCTGACCGCACCGTCACTCCTCCTGAGCCACCAGCTCTGTCCCATCGCTGAGAGTGGCCTCAGGACTAACGCCAGCTTTAAATACGGGTTCTAGATGTTCCCTGTTTCACCAGATCCTTCCTTGAAACGGTGTAAGTAAATGATTTGTCAAGAGGCCTGGCTGTAGAGAGATGACGACTCAATTAAGCAGTGAGTCATCAGACACCAGGTTGCCAGGTCTTTCCTGCAGAATTACCACAGCCAGGGTTATTTTTGTCGGAAAATGTTCACCGACAGAGCTGGGTTTTTTTTTAAGCCAGAGCAAAAATATTTTTCATCTATTTATGATTATGCGTAACATCCATATTCCTGTTCTCACGTTCCATCATCATCCATCATTCGTAATCACATATTCATACGAGTGTGTTAATGTTCGCCGCGGCACTGTTGAAAGCGAAACGCCTTCCGGCCAATCAGAATTCGACAAATGATCAAACAAAACCATGCAAGTGTCTGCAACATCCCGGGTTGATTTTGTTACACAGACCTGGCAACCCACAACAAGCAGGGAAACCCCATTTTTAGAGCGAGGAAGAAGCAATGCAGTGTGGTGGCCTAGAGGGAAGAGAGAGAGAGAGAGAGAGAGAGAGAGAGAGAGAGAGAGAGAGAGAGAGAGAGAGAGAGAGAGAGAGAGAGAGAGAGAGAGAGAGAGAGAGAGAGAGAGAGAGAGAGAGAGAGAGAGAGAGAGAGAGAGAGAGAGAATGCTGCAATGTAATACCTTAGAGTAGCAAATGAGGATGCAGAGAGAGAGAGGGGGGGGGCGAAGAATAAGGATTTTTTGGTAGATAAACAGCAAGACATGTCTGAATTCTGAAATTTATTGTGGAATGTTTATAGTATCTGATGTCTCAGTGGTGTTTATAGGCTGCAGTAGTCTGAATGATGGCGAGTCACATAAGCATTTTTATATTAATAATAATAATAATAATGATAAAAAAAAAAAATAATGGTGGTAATAATAATGATAAATTAATGCTGCTGCAGATAATAATAATAATAATAATCATAATAATAATAGCAGTTAGTTAGCTTGTAATAGCTAAATGTTAGTGTTGCCATGGTTACAGTGTGAGTGACTTTTTCTTTTTTTTTTGCATAGCAGCAGTGTAATAGCCATGTTTTTTGCCCAAGTGTGTGTTATAGTGTTCATAAGTGGAATATAATAACAAGGTTTGCATTCTTGCATTTACAGAAAGTATTTGATGGTGAAAAAAGAGGGCAGACCAAAAGAAAATTCACTTTCTGTTAATTTAGTGCTGATAAAGTGGTGATAATACATAAACCAGCATCATGATATTCACGTGTCTCAATATCGTCTCAATATGCTGATAATATCCACCCTAATCACAGGCTTTTTAGGATCAGGAAAAACCCGTAACACATCAAAACTCGTACAGAAGTGAAAATGTGTGGAGAGCGAAAATAAAGAAATAAATCAAAACAGCCTTGAAGAGGAGAGGAGAGCAGAGGATAGGTGAGAGGGCAGTGATGGAGAGACAGCAGAAGAGAAAATAGACAAAAATGTAAAAGGACGAATAGAATGAGAAAGAAAGAGAGAAATGGAGAGAGAAGGGAGGGAAGCAGTGGAGTGTGACAAACTGGAGGTTTGTGAGAAGGAGTGTACCATCCCTGACATGGATACAGTACAGAAGTGCAGGACCAGAAACTGAGAGAGTGAGAGAGAAAGTGGGAGAGAGAGAAAAAACAAGATGAAGAAAGGATAAAACATGGCACAGAGAGAGAGAGAGTTTGGAGAGAGTTCAGGGAGAACACAAGGCTTCTATGTGGGATTTTTAAAGGCTGGAAGTGAACCTTTGAAACACTTCACAGATATAAGATGGAAAGACGCAGCAATACCAGAAATTTGTCAAAAAGTAGATTTCGAACGCTATTGGATTTTATTAATACTGATAACTAGGTTGAATCATGCATGCCTATAACATGTCATGTAAATCTTGAACATGTTTATTACGAAAAAAATATGAAAATGTGCTAAATGAAATGCATATGAATGTATTAATTACATTAATTAATATTAAAAAAACATTAAAGACATGCCTTGAAACTGGAACACCAAATAAATAAGAATATTTACATTCACAAAAAAAAAAAAACAGCCAATTGCATCAGTGATTCGCCACTAGGGGCTGCTCTCAAACTGTATAATGCAACCCGGAAAAAATATCTATGAATTTTTGCCAATAGTTTCAGCAATCAACTATCGTGCCGATGAATCGTCTGGAATGTTTAACTCATATATTATGACGAATTGTTAAGAAAATGTTTCGTTAAATATATATTTCAACTCTTACTCTAACATACACTTCAACACCTGGGAAATGTTGCAGTTATTCTCAGTTGCTTTGGAGCGTTTCACATGTCAGAAATGAAATTCTCCAAACTGCTTGTTTAACCTCCACATCATGTAGTCACATGTGCACATCATAAACGCATTTCTTTAGTACCTTCATTTGATTGATTGTGTACAAATGTCGTGTTGATCAAGTTATATTACACTGGTTTCACCTAAATAGTCTCAACCCCCCAAAACATCTAAGCATCTGTTCATTTTATAAGGTATTGAATGCAAAATGCTTAAACCAATTGTCAGAATCTGTCAACCTTAAATTTCTACAGAAGAAATTCAACTTTGTGCATTTTCAATCAGTGTAATTCAGACCGTAGTTTATATCAAGAAACACTGAAACCGTGTGCCGTCATACTGACAACACGACTAAACATTATGACGACTTTGTTTGTGAACAATGAAAAATGAACTTTTCATTCTGATGGGAATGAGATGTTCATTGACACAAATACTTACTTTTGAGAGATGAAATAAGGATTTTGATCAAAATTCCGGCTTTTGCAAAAAATCCAATGTGTTGTACTGTTTGTACAAATTAGTTTTGAGAAATGCTCTTACTGGTCTGCAAATATTAAGGATGATTTGAGAAACGCTGCAAAGCAACTGAGAAAAACTGTAATAACACCAGTAGGAAATGTAGCCAATGACTGCAGTACAAACTAATACAAGCTACTATTTTTCTATTTTTAAGTTGTAAAGGCAGAATAAAAGAAATAAGGATAAGAAATAAAAGACAGAAGTGTCCAAAAAATTAATTTAACAGTAATTACGAAGGAATGGCAGGTGGGAACAGGTGGATTATGAGTGGAGATCTGAGGAAATGTAGTTTTTAAACTACATTGAAATGATTAAAATGTCGCTGAAATAGTCGTTCTGTCTGTAAGAACTTTCTGCTAGTATAATAATAATAATAATAACAATAATAAGACAGTCTGTCTGTGGCTTTATTAAGATATGCTTGTATAAATGTAGAGAAATAAACAGAATTTGCTCAAGGTTGATGGTTTTAGTTTCCATAGAAACCAGTTTTAATTATGTTAAATAAAGTTCAAGAAGTTAAAAGAAAATTAAAAAGCACAGAAAATGCTGAAGTAATTCTGATGTGGAGGTCGTGGGAGTAAAACAAGTGTCCCTTATAAGTGTTCCTTTGAATGGCTTGTGTGTGTGTGTGTGTGTGTGTGTGTGTGTGTGTGTGTGTGTGTGTGTGTGTGTGTGTGTGTGTGTGTGTGTGTGTGTGTGTGTGTGTGTGTGTGTGTTGTAGGGCGGTTATGCTGCCTACCGATATGCCCAGCCTGCCACAGCTGCCGCTGCCGCCTACAGTGACAGGTAAGACATACTCTACTACTCACACACACACACACACACACACACACACACACACACACACACACACACACACACACCAGATCTCCAGCAGAGCCTTGCACTCCAGCATGGATCAGATTAGCTTTTTTGTTTTGTTTTTTTTCCTTTCTTCCGAGGTCAAACTCACCCCCCTCCTTCCTCACACAGGGAGAAAGGACGCACAGATTTATTAGTCTAATTCCCATCTCGAGGCACGATAATTGGCAAATTAAATCAAATTGAGATGTCACGGCAAATGTAATGGCAGGAGGCGTCCATGGTGGACTGCGACTGCAAAATGAACCCACAACACACAGTCTCTCTGACGCACGCTGTCCCGTTTCATTCGTATTAAAGATTCAGAATGTAAACAGTGTTTATAATGTGGAAGTAGATCACCAATCACTTTCCTCTGCTCTTTACAAAGTGCACACGTTTCTCCCACTAGTGTTTCACCTTCTCCTTCAGTCAGTCTCCTGCTATTTAATATAAATCTGTCAAATAAACACAAGAGAAATAACATTGTGTTCCTCTGCTCCGAGATTCATTTTAGTATTAAATAAACACAATAATGTTACGCAAAGTTGCGCTCAATCCAAATGTTCTCTTTTTTTCTGTTGTCTGATGCTTCATTATTAGAACTCGATCTAAACCCAAATTAAGTATAGATTAATTATTTTCTTAATTTTTTTGTTGCTCCTGTTTATTTTGGCAGAAAGTTTTACAGGGCATCTGTTTGACTAGGATGAGATTTGAGATTGAGAGGGACGTTATGATACCTTAGTCTTGGCTGATTGATTTCATGCAGGCAAACACATACGTGTTGTTCCTTTAAAATGGAACATTCGGGTCAGAACAGAACAAAAGAGTTGCATTAAAATAAATAATTCAATGGGATTTTCTTCCTACAGCACACACTACTTTGTTTAAACAAATATTAGCAAAATATTTGCTAATACTACAAAAAATATCCTACATTATGCTGCTGTGTATTGATCTGTTCTGTTAAACAAAACACTATTCTACAACTTCATATTTACGTAGAAACATATGAAGCTCATTAGTTCAATTGCAAACACTTGCTAGGAAGAAACACTAGATAGCTGATGTATTTCTCCTGTTTTAGCTGTGGGGTGATACTGTTCATCTAATGCCTTCATGTTAATATCTTCATGTTATATATATACACATATATATATATATATATATATATATATATATATAAATGATGCCATTTTAGTGATAGATCGAAGATTACGAGATTAAAGTCGTAGCAACACGTATTTCATCCTCGCCGAAGTACAGGCGACTTTAAAGATGCCAAACTCCTTCAGGGTCGAATCCTGTGATCATCATCCTCATAGTCTCTTAAGAACCAACATTTCCTTTTCAAACAGCACGCAGATGTCACCATGGATATCCTTCAGACTGCACAAAAGAGGCGATTTCCTCAACGCCTGTCTGAGTTTTTATACTGAATAAACAAAGTTTCATACAGAACCGCTGCAGTGTCCATTTACCGATTATAACTGATTATGAAGACAAAGAATTTCCCTATTGCTAAATTCTAACCTATAGTAGGATTTATTAACCAAATCCTCTACATCCATTTTATGCAAAACAGCGAAAGGTTTCTCGCAATACCACAGTTACCACTTTAATCTTGTACTGCTACGATCTTATTCTCAAAATATTTTTACTCATTTCTCGTAATTTAGAAATAATTCTGAGTGTATATATATATACACAGACAGACTGATATATAGACAGTCACTTACCTTTTTAATCTTCCTGAACACAAATTTGTTGCCTTTTTTCTTTTAAATAAATATGTTTTTACTACATATATTTTTACAAACAACTATAAATACTATTATGGTTTTATCAGAAAACTCAAAACATCAGCACAACAATGTGTTTTTTATTCTAATTCTTTTACCTACCCTTTCTCCTGAAGGGTGCCAATAATTTTGAACTTGAGTGTGCTTCTCAATAATGAATACTCCCCCAATCAGTTGTCTCAAATATTGACATTTCCTTTTCTATCAAGGTAACGACCCTTATAAACATGCTGTTCCTTAATGTCACGCAAATGAGAGCGTGACTTCCTGTCAGAACCGTAACATGTGACCTCTTGATATTTTCTGTATTCAAAGAAAACATACACGAAGTGACTCTTGACGATCCTGTCATGTTCGAGCAGCAGTGTCATGATTTCCGTTTCGTTTTTATTTTGTTTTTTTCCTGCATGACTTGAATGTTTGTGCTGTGAAATGCCGACTAATGAATTGTGAATGGTGTCATGCTGTCATTACGTCACCTTTTTTTGTGTGTGTGTGGTGGTGTGTGTGATGTCCTCCTGTTGCTCTCGGCTTGTCTTTTCACAATCGCTAACACACACACACACACACACACACACACACACACACACATACAGAACGCCCAGTGTGTTCACACTGCGAGTAGCACCTCTAACAGAACCTCTCCAGAGGCGGCGGCGGTGTGAATGTTGTCAGGTGTGAGATCCGAGTAGCGAGATAATTAAGTCCTTAATCAGGCGTTTGCTCTTTTGTGGCGAATGTGCTGGAGCATAAAGACAGGCTGCAGTCTCTAAAGATCAGGGTGCTTCATAAATATGAAATTCAACTTCTTTTTTTTTATGGAAAGGATTATAACTGCTAATTTAATTTAAGTATAAAAAAAAGAGGTAAATAAAAAAATAAATAATAAACCCACCAGGGAGGGAAAGAGATCCCACTTTCTTTATTGCTCTTTTGAAGGTATTTTACATTTACAGCATTTGAACTTTCCCATTGAAATCCAACACTTTACTCCTTTACAACCGAATCAAATTCAACGATCTTCCTGAAGCATAATGTAAAGTTCACTTCCTGCCTATATCTTTAAAAAATCTTTAAAAAGTCGGCACTTTTTACACGGATAATTCTGATTTACATGATGAGAAAACACACTTTTTTTATTTCGGTATGAAAATGTCATAAAATCGGTCTAATCTCTTTAACCTGTCATGCAAACTAGCCGTGTTATTAGCTGCTAATTATTTAGCAGTGAGAAATATGCTAATTCATGTATAGTCTTAAATCGTGAAATATTTGATTAACGTAAAGGGTAGAAATGCTGCCTGGCCCTACAGGTTTATCAGTTTTATAATAAAAATAATAGTAATAATAAGAATCATAAGAACCATGCAATCAGAAAGGTACTATTTTATATAGTAATGTTGAAAGCATCACTATAATACCCCCTCACACACCCCAATTCTTCCTCTCAATGGTATGATCCATTTTCATTGCAGTTTCAAGCAAGTAAGAAAAAACACACGATGAGTGCGGTTGTAGGAAAGCAATTAATGCTGACACAGTGAGTGAGGAGGTTCTCAACCCCGAAGTGGATTATTTTCCTATAATCACACATTCCTCAGCGTTTTATTTCTCTTATTAAACACCCATTCCCTTACTATAACCCAATTATATTAATGTTTTTGTTGTTTCACAAAACAAGTGTCCTGCTTCTGATAATTGCAGCTTTACCTCAGAGTTATAAACAAAGCAGTGGTACTGGAGAATCCTTCCATAAATATTTTCTTGCAGAAAATGTCACTGTATCAATGATAGAAATATGGATTTCCAGAACCTGTTTATTGTTCTGCAGGTTACTGTCCATCATATAGTCCATATGTTTTCCATAGAAACAAGGATGTATTTAGCCTGAGCTATCGTCGGTCCTGCTGTTGTAGAAAATTAATCAACAGCTTCTGATAATGGTGTGAAATAATACAAATATTGATGAAGGGTTTCAACATGACAAGCTGTTTGGTCTAATAGAGCAGATGGTAGTTTATATAATGATCATATGGATGTTTTATGATGTAATATTTTAGATATATATTTATTTTTTTGTACTCATAGCCCTGGGATTATTTCTGCAAAATAATATTTGCTGAAACCCCGTCTCGGACGAAACCCCGATGCGTCAGGTCTATTATGCAAATGATGCGTCTCTCAGTCACAATCGAGTTCCGCTGTTTGCCTGTGGCGGTGAATAAGAATAGTTCTTCGAGAAAATGAAATTTGCTCAAAGATCACCAAGCAGTGAACTTTTAGGAAATCGAAGTAAATCCAAACATGGCTTTTTATAAACAACTCTATAATGCATTATTGTTTAACAAGGTCTTCATTTTTAAAATTATACCAAATAATAAAAACAAATTACTCAGCACTGTAATTGTCTCGAATTAATTATTCATGTTCCGCTGGGGGACGCTGAGAACCGTTTCCAGCTAAAACAGATGTAAAATTGCTTACTCATCAAGCATATTTAGACACTAACTAAATAAGGTTTTAATCTTTGCCAAATCTTACCGTGCCAAACTCTGGCAGCTTCATTACATTCTGGTGCATTCGGAAGAGTTAAGCAAATTTAAATTTTCCTGACAGTGAAGATAGTGGCAGAGGATTCATTTAAAAATTATTACTCCATTAGGCTTTAAACTTGATAATTATGTAACCTTGAAACAAAAACCCAAGGTGACCAGTATGATTTAAAACTACAGAGTACAGAGTCGGCTCTGGAAATGTCAACATCCTTCATAAAAAGAAGAATAAATAAATAATGCTGCCTTTACGCTGACTTTACACTAATGCATTAAAGTCTGACTTTACTCTTACACCTGCTTTAAACTCTGACTTTACACTAATCCCTCAGATGCTGAATTTACACTTTTTCTTTAGATGCTGACTTTACACTCCCTCCTTAGATGCAGACTTTACACTCCTCCCACAGACACTGACTTTACACTCCTTACTTAGATGCTGACTTTACACTCCCTCCTTAGATGCTGACTTTACACTCCTCCCTCAGACACTGACTTTACACTCCTCCCTCAGACACTGACTTTACACTCCCTCCTTAGATGCAGACTTTACACTCCTCCCTCAGACACTGACTTTACACTCCTCCCACAGACACTGACTTTACACTCCTTACTTAGATGCTGACTTTACACTCCCTCCTTAGATGCTGACTTTACACTCCTCCCTCAGACACTGACTTTACACTCCTCCCTCAGACACTGACTTTACACTCCTCCCTCAGACACTGACTTTACACTCCTCCCTCAGACACTGACTTTACACTCCTCCCTCAGACACTGACTTTACACTCCTCCCTCAGACACTGACTTTACACTCCCTCCTTAGATGCAGACTTTACACTCCTCCCTCAGACACTAACTTTACACTATCTCCTTAGATGCAGACTTTATACTCCCAGACACTGACTTTACACTCCTCCCTCAGACACTGACTTTACACTCCCTCCTTAGATGCAGACTTTACACTCCTCCCTCAGACACTGACTTTACACTCCCTCCTTAGATGCAGACTTTACACTCCTCCCTCAGACACTGACTTTACACTCCTCCCTCAGACACTGACTTTACACTCCTCCCTCAGACACTGACTTTACACTCCTCCCTCAGACACTGACTTTACACTCCCTCCTTAGATGCAGACTTTACACTCCTCCCTCAGACACTAACTTTACACTATCTCCTTAGATGCAGACTTTATACTCCCAGACACTGACTTTACACTCCTCCCTCAGACACTGACTTTACACTCCCTCCTTAGATGCAGACTTTACACTCCTCCCTCAGACACTGACTTTACACTCCCTCCTTAGATGCAGACTTTACACTCCTCCCTCAGACACTGACTTTACACTCCCTCCTTAGATGCAGACTTTACACTCCTCCCTCAGACACTGACTTTACACTATCTCCTTAGATGCAGACTTTATACTCCCAGACACTGACTTTACACTCCTCCCTCAGACACTGACTTTACACTCCCTCCTTAGATGCAGACTTTACACTCCTCCCTCAGACACTGACTTTACACTCCCTCCTTAGATGCAGACTTTATACTCCTCCCTCAGACACTGACTTTACACTCCTCCCTCAGACACTGACTTTACACTCCCTCCTTAGATGCAGACTTTACACTCCTCCCTCAGACACTGACTTTACACTCCCTCCTTAGATGCAGACTTTATACTCCTCCCTCAGACACTGACTTTACACTCCTCCCTCAGACACTGACTTTACACTCCCTCCTTAGATGCAGACTTTACACTCCTCCCTCAGACACTGACTTTACACTCCCTCCTTAGATGCAGACTTTATACTCCTCCCTCAGACACTGACTTTACACTCCTCCCTCAGACACTGACTTTACACTCCCTCCTTAGATGCAGACTTTACACTCCTCCCTCAGACACTGACTTTACACTCCTCCCTCAGACACTGACTTTACACTCCTCCCTCAGACACTGACTTTACACTTCTCCCTCAGACACTGACTTTACACTCCTCCCTCAGACACTGACTTTACACTCCTCCCTCAGACACTGACTTTACACTCCTCCCTCAGACACTGACTTTACACTCCTCCCTCAGACACTGACTTTACACTCCTCCCTCAGACACTGACTTTACACTTTTGCTTTAGACTCAAATTTTACATTCTTGCCTTAGACACTGACTTTACACTCCTGCCCAACAGTCTGTCTTCACATTTCTGCTTTAGACACTCCACATTTAGATGCTGACTTTACACTCCTCCCTCAGACACTGACTTTACACTCCCTCCTTAGATGCAGACTTTACACTCCTCCCTCAGACACTGACTTTACACTATCTCCTTAGATGCAGACTTTATACTCCCAGACACTGACTTTACACTCCTCCCTCAGACACTGACTTTACACTCCCTCCTTAGATGCAGACTTTACACTCCTCCCTCAGACACTGACTTTACACTCCCTCCTTAGATGCAGACTTTATACTCCTCCCTCAGACACTGACTTTACACTCCTCCCTCAGACACTGACTTTACACTCCCTCCTTAGATGCAGACTTTACACTCCTCCCTCAGACACTGACTTTACACTCCCTCCTTAGATGCAGACTTTATACTCCTCCCTCAGACACTGACTTTACACTCCTCCCTCAGACACTGACTTTACACTCCCTCCTTAGATGCAGACTTTACACTCCTCCCTCAGACACTGACTTTACACTCCCTCCTTAGATGCAGACTTTATACTCCTCCCTCAGACACTGACTTTACACTCCTCCCTCAGACACTGACTTTACACTCCCTCCTTAGATGCAGACTTTACACTCCTCCCTCAGACACTGACTTTACACTCCTCCCTCAGACACTGACTTTACACTCCTCCCTCAGACACTGACTTTACACTTCTCCCTCAGACACTGACTTTACACTCCTCCCTCAGACACTGACTTTACACTCCTCCCTCAGACACTGACTTTACACTCCTCCCTCAGACACTGACTTTACACTCCTCCCTCAGACACTGACTTTACACTTTTGCTTTAGACTCAAATTTTACATTCTTGCCTTAGACACTGACTTTACACTCCTGCCCAACAGTCTGTCTTCACATTTCTGCTTTAGACACTCCACATTTAGATGCTGACTTCACTTAAAATTCTAATTATTACACAAAAGATTGTGGAGTAAAAGTGTGGCGATATGTGGTGTCTTGAAGTTTATGGTTAACTTTCTATTTAATTTTGCTTATTTTATTGGAAGGCACCAATTTTCTTTAAAGCTACATTCAGCAGATAACATCGAGCTTTACCCTTTAGCTTTATTTAGCTGATTGGTACATTCAAAAACTCACAATTCACTGGATCATTAACCTATAAACATTTGGCAATATCAATAAAAATCAAATGATATATTAATTCATTAAAATATATCAAATGAAATATTATATTTAATATACTTTAATCCAAAATAGCAGCCTGTTTGATATATAGTGCATTGTAACTGGTGTTTATATATAAATGGTTATAAATGGTAATAGTTTCCAGCCATGTGTAGTGCACTATATATCAAAGTGTTCATTCAGTGTTCGTGTGAAAAAGGTGGACGGGATTTGAATTTCTGATTGCACCATCTGGAGTGCCCTAGGTCAAGGCCAGATAGGTCTGAACAGTATGTTGCCATTCTTCACCTCAAAAAGCCCTCACTTCCAGCCTCAAAACCCGCATTAGCCTACTGAACATTGTGAACTTGGACATTCCATGTGCATGCACTTGGTTTTGTGGTGCGCTCAGAATCCATGGGCTAACACACAACCCACACCAGCTGTGTTTCTGTGCCATCACGAGCACTGACTCGATTATTCCTGACGAACATGCTGCACTGATATGAAACAGCTTGCTGTGCATGTCCTTGTCTTTTCTGCTTGACTAAGAACGCTTGAATTAGCCGTTCTATGCTAATAACTAAAAAATAAATAATTACATGACATTTTTATGCTCCTTTACATTCATGAACCTTAAGGCTTCTTGTTAAGAACATGGAAAAAGACGACAAAGTGAGGAATGGAACTGTTCACGGTTTCCTGGTTTCGGGTTATAAGATCAAATTATCTTTTTAATGTCCCCAAAACAATTGTGCGAATGTTTGTGATTTTATTGTTCAGTCATGTCTAACTGGCACGCGTTCTTCTGTAGAGGGTCATGTTTTCATCACGCTTTTGTAAAGTGCAACAAAAGTTGCTGCTCAGTTCATTTGTTTGATTGCAAACCCGCAACAAGCTGCTTTATTTTCCCCTTGGTCAATAGTGCCACGTTGAATCGGCTTGCACGTTGAAAACAAGTCCACTAATGTGATTAGGAGGGCCGATTCTATCCAAACACTCGCAGCGAATGAATGATTCATTAAGTTATTAAATATAGCTGCGAGCAGCAATTAAAAAGGGGCCCTGCAAGATGGCTGCCAAGCCCATGTCACTAATTAGACATGAGATTGAGGTCGTGATGCGTCATTTGTCACACCTGTGCACTGAGTCATGCAGGCTGGGTAATGCAGCGAATGATGTGGGTCACATTCACTGTGTTTGTTTATGTCGCATGCTAACTGCTAGATCACACTCTCACTCCCTAAACGCTGCCTTTTACATGCTTCCCTTAGACACTGAATATACAC
Source organism: Silurus aristotelis (assembly GCF_946808225.1). Lineage (NCBI taxonomy): Eukaryota > Metazoa > Chordata > Actinopteri > Siluriformes > Siluridae > Silurus > Silurus aristotelis. The sequence continues at coordinate 23,494,093 of NC_139590.1, forward strand.
TGCTGCCCTGCATACTAACTTTATATTCCTCTCTTCAACACTGACTTTAGTCTGACTTTACACTCCTGCCTTACACTCTGACTTTACACTCCTGCCTTACACTCTGACGTTACACTCCTGCATTAGACTTTGACTTTACACTCCTGCCTTAGAGTCTGACTGTACACTCCTGCCTTACACTATGACTTTACACTCCTGCCTTACACTCTGACTTTACACTCCTGCCTTACACTCTGACTTTACACTTCTGCCTTACACTCTGACTTTACACTCCTGCCTTACACTCTGACTTTACACTGCTGCCTTACACTCTGTCGTTACACTCCTGCATTAGACTTTGACTTTACACTCCTGCCTTAGAGTCTGACTGTACACTCCTGCCTTACACTCTGACTTTACACTCTGACTTTACACTCCTGCATTTGACTTTGACTTTACACTCCTGCCTTACACTCTGACTTTACACGCCTGCATTTGACTTTGACTTTACACTCCTGTCTTACACTCTGACTTTACACTCCTGCATTACACTCTGACTTTACACTCCTGCATTACACTCTGACTTTACACTCCTGTCTTACCCTCTGTGGTTACACTCCTGCCTTAGAGTCTAACTTTACACTTCTGCCTTACACTCTGACTTTACACTCCTGCATTACACTCTGACTTTACACTCATCCCTTACACTCTGACTTTACACTCCTGCTCTAGAGTCTGACTTTACACTCCTGCATTAAACTTTGACATTACACTTTGACTTTACACTCCTGCCTTACACTCTGACTTTACACTCCTGCCTTACACTCTGACTTTACACTCATCCCTTACACTCTGACTTTACACTCATCCCTTACACTCTGACTTTACACTCATCCCTTACACTCTGACTTTACACTCTGACTTTACACGCCTGCATTTGACTTTGACTTTACACTCCTGTCTTACACTCTGACTTTACACTCCTGCATTACACTCTGACTTTACACTCCTGCATTACACTCTGACTTTACACTCCTGTCTTACCCTCTGTGGTTACACTCCTGCCTTAGAGTCTAACTTTACACTCCTGCATTAGACTTTGACTTTACACTCCTGCCTTAAAGTCTGACTTTACACTCCTGCCTTACACTCTGACTTTACACTTCTGCATTTGACTTTGACTTTACACTTCTGCATTACACTCTGAATTTACACTTCTGCCTTACACTCTGACTTTACACTCCTGCATTACACTCTGACTTTACACTCATCCCTTACACTCTGGCTTTACACTCCTGCTCTAGAGTCTGACTTTACACTCCTGCATTAAACTTTGACATTACACTTTGACTTTACACTCCTGCCTTACACTCTGACTTTACACTCCTGCCTTACACTCTGACTTTACACTCATCCCTTACACTCTGACTTTACACTCATCCCTTACACTCTGACTTTACACTCATCCCTTACACTCTGACTTTACACTCCTGCATTACACTCTGACTTTACACTCATCCCTTACACTCTGACTTTACACTCATCCCTTACACTCTGACTTTACACTCATCCCTTACACTCTGACTTTACACTCCTGCATTACACTCTGACTTTACACTCCTGCATTACACTCTGACTTAACTTTACTGCCTTAGATGGAAGCTTTACACCTCTGCCTTAGACACTGATTTTATATTTCTGCCTTAGAAAAAGACTTTACACATCTACCTTAGATGGAGATTTTACAGTCCTTCTTATACACTGACTTTACTCTCTTTCATTACACTCTACAGTATTAATGTTCAGTAAAGCAAACACAATGTCGTTTATCTTTATTTTTTCATTTTTTGCAGCATTAGGATATTGTTAATATTATGCTATATAGAGAAATGATGAATGACATCATTCTTAATTATATATTTTTTATAAAAAACAGCTGACAATTAAATAAAAAAAACATCAAAAAGATTGAAGTACAAAATCACCATTTCTGAATGCAGATAATATTCGAGCTGCTAAAGTGATCCATGTCTTTATAGATTTGTTCATGTTGTATTTGACATTACGCTGTGCAGAACATTTGAGCTACACCAGATATCATATACTTGTGGCTTGTTTGTTTATGATGCTGTGAATTTTCATAACGTTCCACCCCGGGTACGATCTGCAGTCCATCATCTCTCACGTTGTGTTTTACATTGTGATGTTTTCATAAAATATTATGTAGTGAATAAGTGTGGTGCGCTGTATGCAGATGCATAATGTTATTCTGTCCTTTTTTTTATGGTTTTATTTGTATTTTTTTGGTGCTGCTTTACATGAAGGATTTCTTATTGAACATTGTTAACTTTGCATCAACATGTGAACAAACCAGAAGCTTCAGCATTAATGAACCTCAAATAATAATTAAAAAAAAGTCATTATTATTGTGTTTAATAAAGAAAAAAATAGAACTAGTCCGAGTGGATTCAGCTTTCTTGTGAATTCTCGCGAATGACGAAATCGTTTCTCATTCGATGAGATCTAAGTGATATTATTGATGTTCCGTTAATGCCGAAGTTCACGTTAATTAATAACCGAACCCTGAATGTAAAGCTCCGCCTCTCTTTCTGTTCCGTTTCCTCTGTGGCGTACAAAATTTATATGCATGTGTCAGTTTGATGATATTATGATTTTCATTCTTGCTTCGATTTTGGTAGCACTTTGATTTGCGCCACTATGCCTGCAGTGGTTTCAGGAGCCTTGATACGCTCAGGAATAGACTTAAGGCCATTTCTCGGCAACACGATCCCTGTAGAGAAGGGCATGGTTTTAAAGAACAGAAACCCGAGAGCGTCTGAGAGCCGAACCCGAGCGCATTTTGCACTTCTTTATTGAATCGGGCGTGTGGATTGGGTTTAGCCATGTGTGCTGCGCTGTGCCTTACTTCTGATTTTGATCTTATCTGTCATATTATTTACGTTGTTATTTTTTTTCCCCTCTATATACACAGCCGGGTCCTTTACTGAGATATAATCTAAATTTCAGAAGATTTAAATCACGCCCTGCTCGTCACACTTAATGCCGATTACGAATGAATAACAAACCCATAAATCCTCGCTTTCCTAAACAGAAAATATCGATGAATAAAATCACGTTTCATGCTCTCAGACCCTGCTGTTTTATATATTTCCTTCTCCTGTTCTTCTCGTTCCATCCCCCCACCCGAGCATGCTACATGCTTTATGTCGAGTGTGAGACTGCACCATGAGCTCTGCTCTTATTTGTGTGTGAACTGAAACTCATTTGCCATAAATCACCTCCACCTCCCCCTTTTTTCTCCTTTTTCTTTCTTTTTTCTATTTTTTTCTTTCCCTCCTTCTTTTACCGTCCATGCAGCCAGTCAGCAAGCGGCATTGTGAATTTTATCTTCTCTTGCAGAAATCATTTCGTCCTCGTTGCGGCAGATGAAATTTCTTGTAACACCTCTTCAGGTAAAATAAATAAAATATGAAAATGAATAACAGCTCACCCTCACTTTCTCGATGCACCCACGAGGGAGCGGGCATATCCTTTTTTTATGCACCTCGACAGTGAGTGCTTTTATTGCTCGCCTCTCTCTCCTGTTTCCGCCCCTTGATTAGTAGATTTGATTTCGTTTTTTTTTCCCCTCATTTCTTTTATTTTCTTATTGAATGCTCATTTGAGAGAGTGACGTAGCCATAGCATTTTGCATGAGGACAGCCAGCAGGCATTGCAACCCCTTTTTTTCTTCTTTCCAATTGGCACTGCTTTCCAACGGTGCATGCGTCCCTCCTAAGAGGGAAATGAACGCGTGTGTGTTTGTGTGTAGGGATTTTTTTTCATGTGAATGATTTACTACTGATTTTTCTCCTTGTGTGTGTGTGTGTGTGTGTGTTGGTGGTGTTGGTTGGTCGTGGTGTGTTTGTTGTGTTAAAGCTCACTCGCTTGGTTTGTTACATCTCACACACTTGGCTGTAGGAGGGTTACACATCCATGTGTGTGTGTGTGTGTGTGTGTGTGTGTGTGTGTGTGTGTGTGTGTGTTTTGCGACTGGCTTTTTTTGTTGTTTGTTTTTTCTCTCTTTTTTCGAGGCATTGTGTTTGGAAGGGAAATTGACCTCTCCATCCATCCACACATTGATTTCTTTCTTTTTTTTTTTTCTTCAACAACCGCTTTTCTGTTAACCGAGGGGAAATGAATATGCGGCGGCTGCAAATTCTGACGACGTCAGCATTTTTGCGAAATAGCAATCTCTAATTTGGATGAGCGAATAGCTGCATGAGCCAAATGCAGAAAAATTCTACAACCCCGGTGTGAGTTAAAGTGCTTTCCATAACGGCTCGGTGTTTAACGTTCAAGCTCAAAACACCAGAACGGCCCCTTTTACCCCCAGCGTGAATTGGGCTACACTGGTTTCTCCCTCACTCTGGATCGAGGTTAGCATTGTATTTTAACAGCGTCTAAAAAAACCCTGCTACAGATTTCCCCCTGAAGCGTGAAGTCGATAACGTAGAGCGTACCGCAGTCGCCGTTGTTCATTAGCAAACTCACGCTCCTGGTCCTGTTTGACCTTTAACCTGCGTCAATAAATAACCTGAAATGTCACATGGGGAAAGCGATGAGATAAAGATCTCACAAAATTAATATGATCGCATTTGTCCAATGTCCAACCTGGTTTTATTTCATCAGTTATTTAAAATGGATACTGTGTTGTCTTGTATTCCTCACCAAAGCACTGTTGAATTCTGATTGGTCAGAAGGTATAAACCGCAGTTTTATATCAGTGTTTTTAGCACTGTATTGTTTCTATGGTAACAGTATACTGTAGGATAGGAAGCGTTTGATCGTCGATGGTTTCTGTAAGACGTTTTATGGAAGGAGTCTCCAGTTTCAGCGTCATCTTTTGCAACATTTTCAGGACGTTTTTTGTTTTTTGTGTTTTTTTTCCTCTAAATTACTGATTCATGACAAATTTATGCACAATATGGACACATGTATTTGGACACCTGACTTTTCTAGCCATTTGTGCTTCTTCCCCAAATTGTACATTTTTCATTTCATATGAATGAGGAGACCCAAACCTGTTACCATCATGACAATGGTCCTGTGCACAAAGCCAGGTCCATGTAGATGTACTTTATATGGGTTTCCTATTGAACACCTTTGGGATGAATGTGAGCGCTGACTGCACCCCAGGCTTCCTCGCTTTCTCACCCACATCAGTGCCTGACTTTGATCAAATCTTGTTGGACTAAATGAGAAATGGGATGTTCAAAATCACATACCAACCTGCTCAGGTGTCCACAAACTTTTAGCTATATAGTGTAGCTTGTTTGATGAAAGTGATCAAAGGGACCATCTTGTTTCGTGGACCTTCCACCACAATCAATGTAACTATTAATGAATAAAAAAAAGAGTGCTGTCAATGATTCATCAATGCAAGTTGTCATAAAAAGAATTCAACAGTGATATATTTTGTTTATTAGAACATTTTGTGATGGATCTCAAATGGATACACTTTTTCACTCATCATTAATGCAGTTTGTTATCTTTCCCATAACTGATGAAATAAAAGCACTAGCCGTAGCCTCTGACTTTCTGAAGAACCCTTGTGCGATATTATTTATACAACTTTTAAAACCTCAGCTCATCAACATTTCCATTACCAAAGCGGGGTTAATTCCGCCGGCCTGTTGCCCTCAGAGCACATTTCAGCTTGGGGAGTGTGTGTGTGTGTGTGTGTGTGTGTGTGTGTGTGTGTGTGTGTGTGTGTGTGTGTGTGTGTGTGTGTGTGTGTGTGTGTGTGTGTGTGTGTGTCGTGCGTGCGTGTGCGTGTGTGACCTCCAGCCCCCTCGCCTCGCTCTCAGGTTTATATTCATTAAAATTATCTTCTGTAAACAGGGTCAAGTAAATTAGTAAACAGAGCACGAATAAAACGAATAACAACGTCTGCAGTCATTTGGATTAATTTCTTAATCTTAATCCGATATGCGAATATGCAAATGACTTCATTTGCAGGTCGTCCCTGCCTTCTGATTGGCTCTCTCTCTGGTCCTTAACCCGGGCAGATAAACGCGCCTTGTTTTGCTTATCGAGCCCCAGGATAATACACACACACACACACACACACACACACACACACACACACACACACACACACACACACACACACACACACACACTCCTCTTCATCAGAGCATGAGGAGGTGCATGAGTATTGTGTGGTGTTTTTGATTGCTGTGACAGGAAGTGAAATCCTGATTCCACAAAGACAATTGTCTGAAAGAACTGAAATCACTTTTCTACAGTATTTACAGACAGACACTCGTCTTTGTTGCATACGCACTTATTGTGTTTTTTTCCTTTAATTTTTTTCTTTATGAAATGATCATGTTGCATGGGTTGACGCATATGGAGTAAACAAATCCCATTCATTTTGTATATGTGTGTTTATTTTCCCCATCATTCATATTTATTTCTTTTCCATCTCGGCACATCTTGTTTTGTTTTGGTTTTGAGGATAGCGATGTTCCCCTGCATTCCAGCATGACTGTAGAACGCCTTAAGGTTCCTCCTTCTTGTGATCTGATCATCATTGCGAAACTCTTTAACACCTTCGCCATGTGGGCTTGCGTATGAATACACGCTTCGTCCTGGTTTGTTCATATGTATGACTTGTGTGTGTGTGTGTGTGTGTGTGTGTGTGTGTGTGTGTGTGTGTGTGTGTGTGTATTCTACCCGCGCCCATGTGACATGCTCGTGCTTTTTGTCTTTACAGTTACGGACGAGTTTATGCTGCCGACCCCTACAACCACACACTTGCTCCAGCAGCCACATACAGCGTTGGTGCCATGGTGAGTCTCCATTTCCTTTTTCCCATCTCTCTATTTTGTACGTTTTTTTTTTTTTTTTTTTTTGCATTCTTCTTGTTTGTTGTTTGTGACTTTGTGTCCCCCCTCCATCGCATGGATTTTGGTACAGCTGACACCGGCTCGCTTAAACTTAATTGAATTTGTCTTTTGTGCTAACGGCAGCCGAAATGCCACATTAATCCTCACGGTAAACGTGATGAATGTCTTAATTTCTTGGCAGTGTAGTGCGTGTTAGTTATTATATTTCTAATTTTGCGAATATCACCTAGCCGAGCGCGCGGCTTAATGGAATAATTAGTCATTTTGATAATTGAATCCATCACCTAAGTGGTGCTGCGGCAGTGAGAGCTAAAGAAAAAAAAAAGGAATGGTGAGATGAGGAGAGGGAGAACAAGAGCGAGCTCGACATCAACAGAGCCGGAATTAGTCTGTAGCATCCTGGGATTTCCATCACCAAGCAAATTTTATTGAACTCCATACCAATGTGTGGAGCGATGACTCTAATCACCAGGACAGTAATGCATGTGTGAAGTGCATGACCATTTTCTTTCATGTTTTTTTTTGTAGCTCATCTTTGTATTCGATGTAGCTAAACATTTGGCATGGGGTGTGTGGTGCTGCTTGCTGCACGAGGATCGTCTTGCGTACAGGTACACGTCAGGGGAAAACATTTTTCCCGTCTCCACGTCGAACGGGGGCCGAGGTTAAACGTGCGCACGCCTGCGTTTTTTTTATTTTACTTTTTTTTTACAGAACGCTTTTGCACCGCTGACCGATGCCAAGACCAGAAGCCACGCGGACGACGTTGGTCTCGTTCTTTCTTCGCTGCAGGCTAGTATATACCGAGGCGGATACAGCCGTTTTGCTCCATACTAAAAAAAAAGAAAAAAAGAAAAAGGAAATATAATACACACACCTAACTCGACTCGACTCAACTCAACTCAACGCGAATTCTTCCCGAGGGTGGTACAGAGGGAATCACTTTTCCGAGGCCTGGGTATTGCAATACAATGCAGTCGTGCATCATTTTTCAGCACCTCTTGCGGAGGAGAGAGGACAGAAAAAAATGGATATTTTTCATCTTATACCTCAAGATATTTTGTGCTGTGTATTTTAATATTGTGGGTTTTTAATTTCTAAAACATAGAATCGTTGGCTGTAGAGGTTTCTGTGGTGATCTAGAGAGCTGCTAGATAAAGAAAAAAAAAAAAAAAACATGATGTTTAAAGGAAAACAAAAAATTGTTAGGGCTTTATCATTTATGTAAATTAATTATGTATGATAAATATTTAGTCCCTCGGGGTGATCATATTTTGTAAGTGACTAAAGTAGTACTGGGTTTCTGCTTTTTGTTGTTAGGTTTTTTTTTGTTTGTTTGTTTGTTTGTATGGTTGGTTGGTTGTTTTTTTTTTTTGTTTGTTTGTTTTTCTCTCGGGGTTTTTTTTTTATGGTGGATAAACGGCCCAGACACCCACGGAAGCAGCAGCAGGACGGGGCAGGAGGGAAACAAGCCCCGCCCTGAGTGGCACCAAGACACAACAGGGAGGAGCAAAACCACTAAAGCATTGATTATTTCCTCCGTCTGATACCGGTCATTACTTCAAGCCAAAGTTTACACTTTTTTTCCTGTCTGATTTTTTTTTTTTCTTTTTTTTTATTAGTTTTACATAGCAGCTCTTAGAGAATCTCCAAAACGTCAGTATTTCATTTTGTTTTTTATCTTGTTTGAAGTTTTAGACCCTTTACTGGTTTACAGCTAAATATATATATATATACTGTTACTGTATTTTTACCTTTTTTTTCTTTCTCGATTTGATTTGGATATCGAAAAGATAAAACAAAACAAAAAAAAGATCAAAGTACAGTAACAGTAGTGGTGTTTCAATTTTTTCTTCTTTTCAAAAGTAATAATTATTTGTACCGGATGAAAGTCGGGGGAGGGGTGAATTATAATTATGTCGATTATTATTATTATTAATAATAATAATAATAATAATAATAATAATAATAATTACAATATTAGAAATAATAAACCAAGTGTATTACATATGAGCTGTTCAGTGGAAAAATTTTCTCTTCTATGAAACACACAGCTACGTAATGTTTTAGATTTTAGCGTAGTTCGAAAGAACGTGTCTCTTCCTTTTTTTTTTTTTTTCATTCTTCTTTTTTTTAAGCGAGAATCATATTTCAGATTTATATCAACATTATATCAACAGATCACACAAGTAATGCAAACACTATTGTATATACGATTACGATATTTTTGTCTGTAATATTTTGCACATGCGACCTGCCTTTGTTTTTTTTCCATGAGGTTTTTTTTCATTGCTATTATTATTATTATTATTATTATTATTATTATTATTTAGCTTTTTATTATTTTGGAGATCATTTGTACCGTGACATCCTTTGTAAGGTTCTTTTCTAGAGACGCAGCCTTTACACTTCAGAAAAAAACCTGACAACTATAGGATTTGTGAAAAAAAGATATCTATATGTAAATACGATTAAGGATCAATATGTCATTTTTTTTCCAAGTGCTACACGATGAAACCCAAGTGCTCCACTTGGCTGTGCTTACACAAAGAAAAAAAACTTCCCTTCCTGTTGTTTACAAGTATATCTACTTAGAGATGTTTGTCACATATCTCCTTTTTTTAAAAACGTAAAAAATACGTAGATAAAAAAAAAACAAAAATGGAAATAAATAAATAATTAAAATAGGGCAGCAGCTCAAATTTATCCGGCTGCGAATATCCTCTCGTGAGTGTGTGTGTGTGTGTGTGTGTGTGTGTGTGTGTGTGTGTGTGTGTGTGTGTGTGTGTGTGTGTGTGTGTGCGCGCGTGTGTGTGGTCACACACCCGGGGCGAGAAGATTTATCGTATTCCACTGCTGTAACTCTGCTATACTTTTCTGCTTCCAGTAGGTGTTGTGAAACGGGCCTTTTCTCCTTGTCATTGTATGTGCATGCACTCTATGATCCGCATAACAGTAACCATCAATAAAGTTTCTCAAGATAAGGAGAACTCGTCGTTGGCCTGCTCCTTCTTCTTCTTCTTCTTTTTCTTCTTCCTCGACTTCTTCTTTTTTTTTTTTTTCTTCACTCATAAAGTACTATAGCGTGTGGATCGTGTTTCTCGGTGATGGAGTACGTTTTTTTTCCCCCTGATTCAATTCTGACCGAGCTAAATTGCATTTAAAAGGCACAAGGAGCTTGGGTAAAACTGATGCCTCCAGAAGCGATGCACTCATCCCTCAGGATTTTTTTTCCCCCCAGAGGGGAGAGCGATGCAGAGGCGAGAAAGAAGGATGCAATCTGATAAAAGCACAGCTTCTTCTAGGCTTCCGGCACACAAAGGCTATGAAACGGGGCTCCAGCAATCGTTGAGGTTAAAGCGTGAGCTTATATATATATATACAGTATATATGGAAAAAACAATCAGGTGATGAGTAGGAGGTGATTTATTTTTTACCAACACTAGGAGTTTATTTTCCACATTAAGCTACAAAAGGACAGAAAATAAATGAAGAAGAAGACATGAAAAGACATTGGGACATATACAGGATGTTCAGCATAAAGGTTAGATATGGAAATGTGACGTGTTTATCATGGAAATAAGAGTGGAGCATTCTCCTCCTAGCATCTAGAGCCTCTAGCAGCTTAGAGATAGTAAACTGAAAGGATTTGGGAGGAAAAGGAAAGACTGCAGGAAGATAATAAAGATTGAAATTAGAAAATGTGGACAACGAAAAAAACAAACAAAAGAACAAATGAGCGAAAAGGAATGGGGAGAAAAAGCAAGGAGAACTGAAATGAATAATAAATAGAAAAGAAAAGAAGAAAGATGGAGGTGGAGAAAATCAAACAAAAAAAACCATAAAATTGTAAAAATGAAAACGAAAAGGAAGTGGTCAAATGTAAAGGAAAAGATCAATTGAAAAAATGAGGAAAAGGAAGATATTGTAAAAGAAAAGAAAAATAAAGAATGATATTTAAAAAAAATCAAAACAAACAAAAAATGTGTGTGTATTTCAGACGAGGATCATATCCGGGAAAGAAGTTGTTTTTGTGAAGTTCTTCTTCTCCTCACCAATGTAAATCTAGAAAGGTCTATTATGGGGGCTGCATCTCATCAAGGTGTGCTGGAACTTCATAAATTGTGCGCACTGCAGATAGTTCTAATTGAGGCCGAGACGAATTGCCTCCCGTTCCCAACTCGATCGGCGTAATTAGAAAAACTTAGCCAGCGGATACGTGGCAAGATAAGCAATATAAATGTTTAAACGTGATGAAGGAGTCACATTATGCTAGGTAATTACAACTCATCTTCACAGAAATGGGTGATCAATAATTAACGCATCTCGGGTCACGTGTCGGGGAGCGTAATTTAAATTTGGATATTAATTCCATTATATGAGGAGGGAAAAAAAGTGCTTTTCTCTCAAGATGGGGTTCCTCAGGGAGACGAGCTTAGGAGTTTCTTTAATTCGCTTCCTTGGCTGTCTTTTCTGTTTTCTCCTGCAGTCCTTTAACGCGCCCTCACCCTGGCGCTCTCGCTCCCCGCAGCTCCTGTCAGTAATAATATGATACATGTTTCTGAATTAAATCAAGTATTAAATGAAGTAATTTGGGTCTCTTTGCTCTGTTTGAGTCACTGAATAGGCCTGGATTGATTATCATGCAAATTGCAGCCGGTGTGTGAATGGTTGCTTTCCTCGCCCTCAGCTAGCCGCCGCTGCCCCCCCTCTCCTTTTCTCCTCTTCCTCCTCCCTTCAGCGCTCTGCAGTCTTACAAATCAGGCGTGCCACCAGCCCTCGCGTTTATTAAACCTCTAAAAACGTTTAATTTTCCAAGAGCTGTTCATGCTATTGCGACCATTTCGTCAGCCGAGAGAGGAAAGAAAGCAGGGCTCATTTGCTGATCTGCTGACTGCCAAGGAGTAAAAAAAAAATGAATATATATATAGGTCAATTCGCCAAAGGTTTTGAATCCAGAGTAATTTATTCATTATGTCAAAATAAAGTAGTGTGAGCAGAAGGTCTAAAAGATGGTAAATGATATAATGCTGAGGAGGATGTAAATGGTGATTCGATCAGACCAGTGTGTTTAAATTCATTAAAATCCATGTATATTGTTTAGTTTTTTCAGTATGCAGTACGTTAGTGCAGGTGCAGACCAGTGTGTTGTTCCCATTCTCAACATTTACATGCGTACAGTTATTAGAAACTGTTTTCGAAAAAAAATAAGATGTGGCGATGAATCAAAAGTGCTGTCACTATACTGAAACACCAAACATTCAATTAAAACACGTTGCCATGTCTCTTTTTTGCGATCCGGTTCTTCCCAGAGCAGTTCAGTAAGATTTAGGTGCAGTGACTGGGCAGGCCATTCTATAATAGACATCACTTCAGCCGACTGTTTGCTCTCTAAACAACACTTACAGTCGCTTCGGCTCACCGTCTTGTTGTACAGTGAAGTCGGTTCAAATGAGCCGCAGTCCAGACCGGATTGCATGATGTTGAAGTATGGAATGGTTGCCATGTTGGTTGCTTTTAATTTCCGGAATAAGTCTCCAACCTTCCCTGCTTCAAAACAACCCCAAACTATTAAGCGTTCATCTCCATGTTTTTTCTTGTGTTTGTGCCTTTTACATAGTGTTGCATATTAACACAATTAATGAACATGTGTCTCATAAAGTACCAAAGACATTGTTTACACACGTTTTCCTTACTTTATACCATATGCCTGAGGCACGTAGTAGGACATATTTTGTTGATTTTTTTAAATAAACACGGCTATTTTATTTAACATTCTTTATATATATATATATATATATATATATATATATATATATATATATATATATATATATATATATATATATATACTTTTATCAAATATAAAAAATGGCTGCATTTTCAACTAGAGATAAAGGAATTTTTTTGTAAGTTTGCTGCAGAGGTTTTGTTTTCACTTCATAAATCAAGAAGGTCTTTGCATACACCTGTATAAGTATTATCGTTGTTTTTTGGGGTTTTTTGGAAAGTAATGGGAACGATTAAATGCATGATGTATTGCCTGTTTGTGTACCACGAAGCCAAAGCTGCTCATTTTTAATACAATATTGTGATAACAATATAAAGGTCTACAGTGAAGCAATTATGGTGATATAAACATTCCCTGTGAGCACACGATCATTTCTCCCGCATGGCCTTTGCCGAGCCGCTGCATGACTCATCCAGGCCTCAGTTCAGCAAATGAGCAGGAGTCACACGATGCCACGTTCTCTAGATCCTTGTTTGGGTTTCGACCTTCAGCAGTAATGAGGGCCCAGTGGAATCCACACTCAGAGGCGCCATTTTCGTCTGACCGAGGGACCGAACATGGCCATCCATCGCCGAAAAATCAATTTTGTTGCAGTCAATCTGAAGCTTTCTCAACCGATATGTCAGATACGTGTTGCATTCAAAGATTCAGTGTTTTTTGGACAAATAAGGCCGAGCACCCGATGTGGAATAATAGGTTTTTTATCAAACATTGAGCTCTTGAACTACTGACTTCAATTTATATTAGTTAGAATTTTGTTATACTTCTAGTTTTAAAGCATAATCCTGAATGTAAGCTTGAACCCCAGAGACTGTTCTGTACAAACATCCCAGAAAAACATCAGTTCTCAATACATCTAGCGCCAGAGCCATGTCACGCTTAACACCACAGAGATCATGCTTCTTCTTTCTTCTGCTGTGTGACGTGAACATTGCCTGAAGCTCCTGACCTGCATATGCGTGATTTTAAGCAGTGTACTGCTGCCACGTGATTGGTTGATGAGGTAACGTGTATGAATGTGCAGTTGTACACCTGACCTGAAGTTGATGATGGAGTTTGGAGTGTGCTTGTGTAGATTTGTGTGAGATTCATTCATCCACAAGGGTGCAGTAAAGTCAGGTCCTGGTGTCGGTGAGAAGGTGAGGAGGCCTGGGGTGCAGTCAACGATCCAAATCATTCCAAAGAGGGTTGGAGCTCTATAGCAGGAGATCTTCCACTCTAACTGTAAAGCAGATCTTCATGAAGCTGGCACGTTTAAAAGAATTCGAATCTGAGTTCGACTTCACATTTTTTTCCAGAGTGGGCGCTTCAATCTCACAGAAGTTTCTCGGCTCATCACTTAAGCTGAACTGATGGCTGTGCGTAAGGAACTTGCAGGAGACGGTTAGTAAGAAAGTGTCGGGTGAAAGGGAAAGTCTAATTGGGCCGGAGTGTAAAGGGCACGTCTACACTGACTGATCACTTCCTGTTAAAGCTATGACTAGTGCTGTAATGACTGCCATCATTAGTTTCCATTACAGACATGTCCATTTAAAAGCTCAGTGTCTGCAGCTTCTCCAGTGAGTAAAACCGCACACATCATCGCCGCTGACGTGGGACGGGCGACACGTTTTACTGGGAAATGGAGGAGATGCTGGAAACATTGTGAGCGAATACAAGCGGTAAAATATTGAGATCTTGAGATACTGTGCAATAAATCTTTTTCTTTTTTTTTTTTAACTGTTTTAAAAAGCAATAAGAAACGGACCGTTTTCTCGTTAATGTGATACCATGTTTATTTCATCAGAGTGGGCTATAACAAAATTGAATGAGCCTGAGGAATCGCATCCACACGCTGGAGACATCAGACCTACAAAGAAATTACTCACGTGAGAACTTTTTTTCTTGCTTTAAATAATATTGTAGTCATTATATTAAAAAATATTTTCTCTACAATGAGAAATACAGACATTTCGAAGTAGCTTCTGGAAAAGTGTAATAAAGGTTTGGTTATAATACTGTATTTATCTCAAACTTTAAACATCTTCCTAAGCAACATTAAACCCATTATTGCAAAAAATAGGCTGTCCACCAAAACTCAGTCATGAGCATAGAGAAGCATGCAAAAGGACCTTAATGTTCATCATGAAGATGCTACCACCCTCATGCTTCATGGTGTGGACGGTGTACTAAAGCAGTCTTGGCCTTCTTTCCAAATCTACACTTTGTTCCAAGACCAAATCATTTAATTTTGGGTTCATCAGAGCAGAAAATTGGGTAAATTGAGGGAATGAGCAAATTCCAAACAGTATTTTAGTCACTGAAGAGGCACTGAAGCACAGCTGATCTTTGATCACTTCTCTGCCACTAAACATTTATAATGTCCAGATGTGTGCTGCATAGGATTTTTCACTGTGAAGTGATTAATTTACATTCATTCTTTTCTAAGGAGAAACAAAATATAACAATTATATAACATCCGTCCACGATTTAGTAAATTATAAGCAAATGACATCATCATAAACCACTGATAATAGCAGACCAGCAAGTTTACACATCAGATTAAATGGTTTATGCGACAGATTATATAAATGTGCACAATATCGTGATCTCATATTAAAGATATATTCAGGTGCAGTAGATTTTAAGATCTCTGTTAATTTTAGAGTCCGAAAATAAAAAAAGGAAAAGTTTTATAGTTGTATTTTTTTGGTGTTGTATTCTTGATGCTCTACTGCTATCTGCTGGTTAAACAGAACATACACACTAATGGGGTTCATCTGTATTAAAGGCTCTGGCATGGAGAAGCTGATGTTGGATCTGTGATCATCACAAATGTTGAGCTATTTTATGAGTTGCTCAGTAGGTCCTAGTTTTATAACCATAATGACTGTATAAGACTGTAGAAAAAACATCTACTTATAATATTATACTCCAGTGCTCATGTTAGTTCTCACTCTCCAGTGTTCTGTATTGTTGAAAGATTTATGATCAAACTCTTGATGTCACCCAAATGAGGATGGGTTCCCTTTTTGAGTCTGGTTCCTCTCAAGGTTTCTTTCTCATAACATCTAGTTTTTCCTGGTCACAGTCGCCATGGCTGCTCATCAGGGATAAATACACATCATTCACCTTCACGCTTAAAATTCTGTAAAGCTGCTTTGAGACAATGTCTGTTGTGAAAAGCGCAATAGAAATAAACTTGACTTGACTTGAATTCATGTACATTCTATATATATACAGTACAGACCAAAAGTTTGGACACACCTTCTCATTCAAAGAGTTTTCTTTATTTTCATGACTATGTAAATTGTAGAGTCACACTGAAGGCATCAAGGGCTATTTGACCAAGAAGGAGCGTGATGGGGTGCTGCACCAGATGACCTGGCCTCCACAGTCACCGGACCTGAACCCAATCGAGATGGTTTAGGGGTGAGCTGGACCGCAGAGTGAAGGCAAAAGGGCCAACAAGTGCCAAGCATCTCTCGGGGAACTCCTTCAAGACTGTTGGAAGACCATTTCAGGTGACTACCTCTTGAAGCTCATCAAGAGAATGCCAAGAGTGTGCAAAGCAGTAATCAAAGCAAAAGGTGGCTACTTTGAAGAACCTAGAATATGACATTTTTTCAGTTGTTTCACACTTTTTTGTTATGTATATAATTCCATATATAATTCCACATGTGTTCATTCATAGTTTTGATGCCTTCAGTGTGAATCTACAATTTTCATAGTCATGAAAATAAAGAAAACTCTTTGAATGAGAAGGTGTGTCCAAACTTTTGGTCTGTACTGTATATAGTGTGGTTCTTTTACAAAGATTTACATTTTGATATGAATAAATTTGAATTAAATTATTATTGTAACTATTAGAGATTGTAGTCTCCTGTTACGACATTGTTTGATGTGCATCAGTAAATTGTTTTGTTTTTTAATGCAGTTATATACATTGTTTGTGGACTTTTTTTATGTTTCTATGTACAAAAAAAAAACAATAAAAAAATTGCAAAGGGAGAAAATAAGATCCTGATAAGCCGATGTCCTTTTAGCTTCTGAAAACACAGCGATTACAAATAGAGGAAGACGAGAAACTTTGGTGTCACTTAGTTACAGCATTGCTCAGATCTGATTTTCCATCCTGTGTGTTCCCTTCAAAATCGAATTTGCATGTGTTACAGACAACCTGCTTCAGACGCGAGTATCCTGATGATCTCAAAATATGTTGATGAAGAATGAGGGGAAATAAAGAAAAGTGGAATCACATTTCTGCAACATTACATTGTTCGGGAAATATGATAATAATAATAATTATGTTAAATTAGCAATCAGAACTGTATTTTTTTGCTTCTTATATGTGGATATACAGTATCTCTTACAGTCTGCCATCACTTCATCCCCTGTTCTCCTCTTTAATTTTTAATTATCTCCACCTTGTCTGCAGCATGAGTGGATTTTCTGGATCAGTCACAGCCGTTCACTTCTTCTTTCTGCAGACTGTGTAATTATGTGCAGGATTTACGAGGAGTGAAGCAACTGCGCTTATTTGCAAACTGCTTGATGTAGTCGATGCCTTTCCAGAGCATCACTGGAATGCTTTTCCATAAATCTCTTAAATATTCTCATCTCTCACAGCAGCTCGAGCAGCAGCAGCATTACCACAACCATCTGCTGTGTGTTCTGCTTCTGTAGCATTGTATATTTCCTAAACGTTTTAAAATGCATGCATGTTTATGAATGAGCATGTGCTGGGAATGACGAGCATAACATTTCACTTTTTCTTTTCTTTTATAAAATTATTCATATTCTGTAAATTATGCCTCAATTGCTGTGGAATTCTCAACACTGATTGGTCAGAAGTTTGTCATTGGCTCTATAGTAACTCATTAATAGTGACTTTGTGACGTACACACTTCACGTGAATCCATTTAAAACTGTGTGTAATTATTGATGTGGAGATTTAATTTCATTCATTATTTTTATAGTGTTTTTGACGATGGACATTTTTTCATAAGCAGGTTAACAGAAATAATTAGATTGCAAATAAATGTATGTATTTGTCCCTATGAGTTTATGTTCCTAAAAAAAAAAAAACTGTTAATGAAACAAACTAAAGGAAAGAAAGAAGGAGAATCTCAGGGTTTCTCTCTCAGTAAGAAACCTTGAGAAGAACCAGACTCATAAAAGGAAGCATCATCATCTGGGTTCATTTACTATACCTACATCATCAGCTTTAAGCCACTGTAGCAAACTGTTTACGTTATAGGTCCCCTGGTGGTCTAGTGGTTAAGATGCAGCGCTCCCAGCGCTGCGACCCGGGTTCGATTCCCGGTCAGGGAACCATCCCCAGCCACTCTCAGTGCCGGTCCCAAGCCCGGATAAATTGGGGAGGGTTGCGTTAGGAAGGGCATCCAGCGTAAAACATGTGCCAAATCAAACGTGCGGAGGATCCGCTGTGGCGACAGCGGATCCTGAAAAGAAGCCGAAAAGAAACTTACTAGCAAACTGTTTACGTTAAGTCCAAATCCATCCTCATGGACTTTGAGCTGTTTCTGTAATTAGTTTGAAGAAAAAAAAAAGAATAAACACTTACATTAATGAAAGTATTCTCAGTTTACTGCATTAACCACATCTGCCTAGAACTATATATAAATAACTTCAGACCTGGTTATTGTGCAAGAGTTGTGTATTGCTTGTGTAGTAGATGTTTCTGTTACTGATCTTTCCTCAGGGTGTCTGTGTCTTGTGGAATGAATAAAGGAGTTATTTGTCAGTGTGCTTCAGGAACAGCAGATTCTTCTCATTTCTTCTCATTTGCTAAATTGGTCCACAATGCTGACGATCCTCACATCCAAAATTACTCAGTGTGTTTATTTCCACGTGGAGAAATTGGGTGTGTATCACTTTAAGGGACGCCATTTTTAGCGCCAAATTTGAACCGGTTTCAAAAAAGATGCTAGCTGTTTAGCTCAGTATTAGCATGTGTTCTCTTCTTCACCTCATTCAGCCTGTGTATATACACCCATTTATTGTACTCATTCCTCAATTATTTTACTCAATTATTGTACTCAATTTCAGTGAATGTAGATGAATCATTTAATTGCATCGGCGAATGTTTTAGTGCTAATTGCTTTGGTGTGTGAGAAGAGCTGTAAGGAAAACGTTTCAGGAAGGACTGGTGTGATGAAGTGGCGTATCATTGTTTATATTCTTTATAGTGTCCTGGGAAGATGTTCCACTAGATTTTGTGGAAAATGTATTCAGCTACAAGGGTGTTATTAAAGTCTGGTAGTGATGTAGGTGAGGTCAGTAGTCAGTGCTCACATTAGAGCGGTATAGCAGAAGATCTTCCTCTCCAATCCATGAAAAGCGTATCTTAATGGAGCTGGCTTTCTGCACATGGGCATTGTCATGGTCTCCTAGCCCACCATTTTATTCCAGTTTTATACCACAGCAATCAGACATCAGTTTACATTTTAACATGACACATTGATTTTTTGTGCATTTATAGTTACATGTAATATTGGTTTCTCATATACAATTACACAACCCTTTTTCTCAATCACATTATAATAGCAGAGATAAACTGTCCTTCATTCCTCTGTCACCCTCTCTGTTTCTTCACTCTCTTAAAGTCTCAGAATCCGCAGTGTGAACTCGGCGCTCCTGATCATGTGGAAAGCCTGAAGTTTCACAGCTTTCATGGTGCTGAGACTGGAAACTTTACTCTTTACTCTTTACTGACTTGATCACTAAACTACAGATCCATTCCTCTAATCCATCCTTCTGTTCACGTCACATCTCATATACGTTTTTATCTTTATATTTTTATGTAGCAGGATCTGACACTCACAAGGGTTGGCTCTGCTTATCACCAGGTAAGATTACTACAACATTTAGGAGGGTATGTGCTTTTTAGGTGCTGTATTGCATGTAACCACAAGATGGCGCCCGAACTGTATACAAACAACCTGCAATACATAAGCGTTACATAAAAAAGAAAATTTATAATGAAGGTATTTATGGTTTATATTTTTCTTTTTAATATTGTTTGTTATAAAGAAAAAACACTATAGAACGAAGAGAACCAAATTGTATCTACTTTCACACATTTGTTGTGTGTATAGTAATAAAAAAAATTATTTTAAGATTACAATATACATGATATGACATAAAACCATACTGTGGCTTTACAATCCAATATTTAAATTATTATTTTATCAGAATTTTTATTTTATTATAATTATTTCTTTAAAATTATTTTAGCATTTTGTAGGCATTCATGTCTTTCATTATCAGATGTGGAGTAAATGGTCAAACCATCTGGTAGTAGTGAATCTGTACAGAATTATGTGTGTGAGCGAATTTATATCTGGCTAATAGATGTCTTTTATATCCTGAATGCATTATGACTGAAACACATCATGCGAAAATAAAATGTTTTATAAGTGTAAGTGGAGTCTCTTCACTCTGTGCTGGTGTCAGTGTTAAATGAAGCTCGTACTCTTTCACTAATTCTCTATGGCACTTTGTTAAATAAAGCTCTATAACAGAGTCTGTTTAAAGCATATTCCAACTATTCTTTACCCCTTAACATTCTTCTTCAACTGTTTGAGAAAGATGTCTGTTAATGCACTTTCTTAAAGCTCTTTGTTGAAGCTGTTTGGTAGGACAATTTGTTAAAGCAGTTTCATAGAGCTGTTTGGTAGAACTCTTTGTTAAAGCCGTTTGGTAGAGCTCTTTGTTAAAGCCGTTTGGTAGAGCTCTTTGTTTAAGCCGTTTGGTAGAGCTCTTTGTTTAAGCTGTTTGGTAGAGCTGTTTGGTAGAGCTCTTTGTTAAAGTTGTTTGGTAGAGCTGTTTGGTAGAGCTCTTTGTTAAAGCCATTTGGTAGAGCTCTTTGTTAAAGCTGTTTGGTAGAGCTGTTTGGTAGAGCTCTTTGTTAAAAAAGCCATTTGGTAGAGCTGTTTGGTAAAGAATTTTGTTAAAGCCGTTTGGTAGAGCTCTTTGTTAAAGCCGTTTGTTAGAACTGTTTGGTAGAGCTCTTTGTTAAAGCCGTTTGGTAGAGCTCTTTGTTAAAGCCGTTTGGTATAGCTGTTTGGTAGTGCTCTTTGTTAAAGCCGTTTGGTAGAGCTGTTTGGTAGAGCACTTGGCTAAAGCTGTTTGGTAGAGCACGTTTTTTTAAAACTCTGTTTGATAGAGCACTTGGCTAAAGCTGTTTGGTAGAGCAGTTTAATAGAGCACTTTGTTAAGGTAGAGCTGTTTGTTAAAGAATTTTGTTAAATCAGTTTGGTAGAGGTATATGTTATATGTTGTTATGTTATGTTTTATGTTGTTATGTTATGTTATGTTTTATGTTGTTATGTTATGGTATGGTATGGTATGGTATGTTATATGTTGTTATGTTATGTTATGTTTTATGTTGTTATGTTATGGTATGTTATGTTTTATGTTGTTATGTTATGTTATGTTTTATGTTGTTATGTTATGATATGTTATGTTATATGTTGTTATGTTATGTTATGTTTTATGTTGTTATGTTATGGTATGTTATGTTATGTTTTATGTTGTTATGTTATGGTATGTTATGTTTTATGTTGTTATGTTATGTTATGTTTTATGTTGTTATGTTATGGTATGTTATGTTATGTTTTATGTTGTTATGTTATGGTATGTTATGTTATGTTTTATGTTGTTATGTTATGTTATGTTTTATGTTGTTATGTTATGGTATGTTATGTTATGTTTTATGTTGTTATGTTATGTTTTATGTTGTTATGTTATGGTATGTTATGTTATGTTTTATGTTGTTATGTTATGGTATGTTATGTTATGTTTTATGTTGTTATGTTATGGTATGTTATGTTATGTTTTATGTTGTTATGTTATGTTATGTTTTATGTTGTTATGTTATGGTATGTTATGTTATGTTTTATGTTGTTATGTTATGTTATGTTTTATGTTGTTATGTTATGGTATGTTATGTTATGTTTTATGTTGTTATGTTATGTTATGTTTTATGTTGTTATGTTATGGTATGTTATGTTTTATGTTGTTATGTTATGTTATGTTTTATGTTGTTATGTTATGTTATGTTTTATGTTGTTATGTTATGGTATGTTATGTTATGTTTTATGTTGTTATGGTATGTTATGTTTTATGTTGTTATGTTATGTTATGTTTTATGTTGTTATGTTATAGTATGTTATGTTATGTTTTATGTTGTTATGTTATGGTATGTTATGTTATGTTTTATGTTGTTATGTTATGGTATGTTTTATGTTGTTATGTTATGGTATGTTATGTTATGTTTTATGTTGTTATGTTATGGTATGTTATGTTATGTTTTATGTTGTTATGTTATGTTATGTTTTATGTTGTTATGTTATGGTATGTTATGTTTTATGTTATGTTATGTTATGTTTTATGTTGTTATGTTATGTTATGTTTTATGTTGTTATGTTATGGTATGTTATGTTATGTTTTATGTTGTTATGGTATGTTATGTTTTATGTTGTTATGTTATGTTATGTTTTATGTTGTTATGTTATAGTATGTTATGTTATGTTTTATGTTGTTATGTTATGGTATGTTATGTTATGTTTTATGTTGTTATGTTATGTTTTATGTTGTTATGTTATGGTATGTTTTATGTTGTTATGTTATGGTATGTTATGTTATGTTTTATGTTGTTATGGTATGTTATGTTTTATGTTGTTATGTTATGTTATGTTTTATGTTGTTATGTTATGGTATGTTATGTTATGTTTTATGTTGTTATGTTATGGTATGTTTTATGTTGTTATGTTATGGTATGTTATGTTATGTTTTATGTTGTTATGTTATGTTATGTTTTATGTTGTTATGTTATGGTATGTTATGTTATGTTTTATGTTGTTATGTTATGGTATGTTATGTTATGTTTTATGTTGTTATGTTATGTTATGTTTTATGTTGTTATGTTATGGTATGTTATGTTATGTTTTATGTTGTTATGTTATGGTATGTTATGTTATGTTTTATGTTGTTATGGTATGTTATGTTTTATGTTGTTATGTTATGTTATGTTTTATGTTGTTATGTTATGGTATGTTATGTTTTATGTTGTTATGTTATGTTATGTTATGTTTTATGTTGTTATGGTATGTTATGTTTTATGTTGTTATGTTATGTTATGTTTTATGTTGTTATGTTATGGTATGTTATGTTTTATGTTGTTATGTTATGGTATGTTATGTTTTATGTTGTTATGTTATGTTATGTTTTATGTTGTTATGTTATGGTATGTTTTATGTTGTTATGTTATGGTATGTTATGTTTTATGTTGTTATGTTATGTTATGGTATGTTATGTTTTATGTTGTTATGTTATGTTATGTTTTATGTTGTTATGTTATGGTATGTTATGTTTTATGTTGTTATGTTATGTTATGTTTTATGTTGTTATGTTATGGTATGTTATGTTTTATGTTGTTATGTTATGTTTTATGTTGTTATGTTATGTTATGTTTTATGTTGTTATGTTATGGTATGTTATGTTTTATGTTGTTATGTTATGTTTTATGTTGTTATGTTATGTTATGTTTTATGTTGTTATGTTATGGTATGTTATGTTTTATGTTGTTATGTTATGTTTTATGTTGTTATGTTATGTTATGTTTTATGTTGTTATGTTATGGTATGTTATGTTTTATGTTGTTATGTTATGTTTTATGTTGTTATGTTATGTTATGTTTTATGTTGTTATGTTATGGTATGTTATGTTTTATGTTGTTATGTTATGTTTTATGTTGTTATGTTATATGTTTTATGTTGTTATGTTATGGTATGTTATGTTATGTTTTATGTTGTTATGTTATGGTATGTTATGTTATGTTTTATGTTGTTATGTTATGTTATGTTTTATGTTGTTATGTTATGTTATATTTTATGTTGTTATGTTATGGTATGTTATGTTATGGTATGTTATGTTATGTTTTATGTTGTTATGGTATGTTATGTTTTATGTTGTTATGTTATGTTATGTTTTATGTTGTTATGTTATGTTATGTTTTATGTTGTTATGTTATGGTATGTTTTATGTTGTTATGTTATGGTATGTTATGTTATGTTTTATGTTGTTATGTTATGTTATGTTTTATGTTGTTATGTTATGGTATGTTATGTTTTATGTTGTTATGTTATGTTTTATGTTGTTATGTTATGTTATGTTTTATGTTGTTATGTTATGGTATGTTATGTTATGTTTTATGTTGTTATGTTATGGTATGTTATGTTATGTTTTATGTTGTTATGTTATGTTATGTTATGTTTTATGTTGTTATGTTATGTTATGTTTTATGTTGTTATGTTATGGTATGTTATGTTATGTTTTATGTTGTTATGTTATGGTATGTTATGTTATGTTTTATGTTGTTATGTTATGTTATGTTTTATGTTGTTATGTTATGGTATGTTATGTTATGTTTTATGTTGTTATGTTATGTTATGGTATGTTATGTTTTATGTTGTTATGTTATGTTATGTTTTATGT